>NW_027454597.1:0-70127 GCF_040206685.1 Ascaphus truei | reverse complement strand
TGGACAGGAGGGGGGGGGGCAGTGGACAGGAGGGGGGGGGGGCAGTGGACAGGAGGGGGGGCGGCAGTGGACAGGAGGGGGGGGCAGTGGACAGGAGGGGGGGGGGGCAGTGGACAGGAGGGGGGGGGCAGTGGACAGGAGGGGGGGCGGCAGTGGACAGGAGGGGGGGGGGCAGTGGACAGGAGGGGGGGCGGCAGTGGACAGGAGGGGGGGGGCAGTGGACAGGAGTGGGGGGGGCAGTGGACAGGAGGGGGGGGGCAGTGGACAGGAGGGGGGGGGGGCAGTGGACAGGAGGGGGGGCGGCAGTGGACAGGAGGGGGGGGGCAGTGGACAGGAGGGGGGGGCAGTGGACAGGAGGGGGGGGGCAGTGGACAGGAGGGGGGACAGGAGGGGGGACGCAGTGGACAGGAGGGGGGACGCAGTGGACAGGAGGGGGGCGCAGTGGACAGGAGGGGGGGCAGTGGATAGGAGGGGGGGGCAGTGGACAGTGACACACACACACACACACACACACACACACACACACACACACCTCAGTTGATGCGCCCTTTCTCAGTTCCGTTTGGCGCCGGAGGTGGGGAGCGACACCTACCTGTACTTCCGGGAAGCGAGGTGATTTGGAGCGGGGAGGGGGGAGAGGGGATTTGGAGCGGGGAGAGGTGATTTGGAGCGGGGAGAGGTGATTTGGAGCGGTGAGGGGGAGAGGTGATTTGGAGCGGTGAGGGGGGAGAGGTGATGCCGCTGGGGAGGGGGAGAGGTGATTTGGAGCGGGGAGGGGGAGAGGTGATGCCGCTGGGGAGGGGGAGAGGTGATGCCGCTGGGGAGGGGGAAGAGGTGATGCCGCTGGGGAGGGGGAAGAGGTGATGCCGCTGGGGAGGGGGAAGAGGTGATGCCGCTGGGGAGCGGGGAGAGGTGATTTGGAGCGGGGAGAGGTGATTAGGAGCGGGGAGAGGTGATTTGGAGCGGGGAGAGGTGATTTGGAGCGGTGAGGGGGGAGAGGTGATGCCGCTGGGGAGGGGGGAGAGGTGATTTGGGGAGGGGGAGAGGTGATGCCGCTGGGGAGGGGGGAGAGGTGAATTGGGGAGGGGGGAGAGGTGATTTGGAGCGGGGAGGGGGAGAGGTGATGCCGCTGGGGAGGGGGGAGAGGTGATTTGGAGCGGGGAGAGGTATGTGTGTGTGTGTGTGTGTGTGTGTGTGTGTGTTTGTGTGTGTTTTATTTATTTTTTTGTACCTTTGGCCCGTCACTCCGCCTCAGGCCAATGAGAGGTGTGGGGGGCGGGCCAAGGGGGTGGTGTGAGTGTGTGAGGCCAATGAGAGGTGTGCGGGGGCGGGCGGGCCAAGGGACCAATGAGATTGCCGCTAGGGACACCGGACATCCAGACAGGCAGGCAAACATACAGTGCTTTCACTAATATAGTATATAAGATACTTTTTACCCAGGAGCAGGAGGAGGGGGCCAGTCTCTGTATGAAATTCGAGCACAAACTGTTCAAGGATCTCTGCCTTGGTACGCTGTTCTGGTTGTATCCACAAGTGGTGGGCTATGGCCCAGGGTCTGTCTCTGTGTATTTGACTGTCCGGACCACTGCCGGTAGGTCTCCGGGGTGAGGCCTAGATGATCCAGAATGGCAGTCTTTAGTCTCTGATAGTCCGTGGCCTCGTCTGCCGGTAGAGCCTGGTTGGCTGCCTGCGTTTCTCCTATGAGGTTTGGAGCCAAAGTCGTTACCCAGCGACCAACTGTCCAGCCCTGGGCAGTGGCTACCCTTTTAAAAGAGAAGAGGAAAGCCTCTGGGTCTTCTGTTGGCTTTATTTTAGGCAGCATCACCAGCGATTTATTTGGAATCTATGGTCTGACTGAGACTGCACCTGGAGCCAGCATGTGGAGGAGCTTTTCTGTTTGCTGAGCCTGCTTGCTGGTGCAGGAACTGAGAAAACATTTCCTCCATTTTTTTAATGTGTGCCCTTTGGATGCATGGGCCATCCAAGATCCCACTTCGCACCACCTGTGGCAGGACGGCTTCGCAATAGGGTCAGTAGGAGTCCCAACCAGTGAGTAAGGCTTTTAACTCCAGTGGTTTATTTTCCACAATCAAATAAACATTAGGCACACTGTCCCTTTAAGGCAAACAAACCATAAAATAAAACCCTACTCCATTAGGGGACTAACTATACAGAAGGTCCCTATCTCTCCTCTGGGTAGCTAGCCTACTTCCAGGTTAAACAAGATTATGCAAATATCTGCAGTGAAAATATATAAAGTCCTTATCTGTGTTTGGGGAGCTTTGTCCCTAGAGAGTCCAAGTAATCCCTTCTGGATACTGCAACAGCAGCTTTAATTCCTCTGCAGGGTTAGGAGGCTGGTTACTAGTAGACAGGGCTGTGTCCAGCAGGCTTGTCTCAGCTTGTGGCAAACCTCTGTCTGGGGGAGCAGAACCTCCGGCGTACTTCCTGGTTTGGAAAAGCTCTCTCCCTTCCTGCTCAGGTCTGGCATCTTATACAGCTGCCTGACAGCTACCTTAACTCAGCCCTGATGCCCAGGTATCTCTGTGTTAACCCTCTGACTGGTGGTTTCAGACGTCAGAGGTATGTTTCCCATGCATAATTGACAGCGAATGACTTCACCCTGTCACAATCATCCTCCTTCAGAGCTTTTTCAGGATGGTCATGGACAGGAAAGCCTTCCTGAGAATGAAACTCGCTGCTGTGAGCATACAGATGAGGTCAACACCCTAGTGTTAGCTGGATGACCGCTGCACCCTGCATAGAGCACAATCCGAGGCCTAACCCAGGGGGTGCGCAAACTGGGGGGCACAACATTTTCAGAGTGCGGCGCTTAGAAGCCCCATGCTCTTCCCCACAACATTTAAATTAAATGCCGGGGGAGAGCGCGAGGCCTCTGTAAGGCTCTTACTTTGTCTCCGGCGGCTTCTTGTGGGTGCAGACAAAGCTTGCTTACCCCTGGCTTAAACCTTTCACTGTCAGGGAACAATGTGTTGCAGGCATCTCCGGCAGTGAAAGGATTAATCATACTACGTATTCAAACCTTGTTTTTTTTGTTTGTTTTGTTTTTCCCTGTATATAGTTTAAAAAATAAATTATATTAAAAAAACACGGATTGCTCTTTCCAACACGGTTTTTATTTTTAAAATCTGATGCTTTGTTCAGGAGATAGAAGCTTATGCAATATTAAGTGTCTGGGAGGTTAAAATAGAGCTCTCCCCAGGGCCCAGTGCTGTATAAAGTTTACCATGGTAACATCTGAAGCAAGAGATTAATGGAGACATAATTTCTAACTGTAGCCAGGTCCCCTCTGGCTCCCCGGTTCCCCGCCCTCTCTCCTCTTAACTCCGCTGCTGCCGTGTGGTTGCGGGTGGCGGCGAGCTCGCCAGCGGCCCCTCTGCAGGGTGCCGCCATGTTGGATTGGTGCATACGCATGCGCAAAGGCTCACGCAGAAAGTGCGTGGCGGCCATTGAAGGGTTGCACATGCGCAGTGGAGTGAGCGCACATGGCGGCCCATAGGTGCTTAGGGGCAGGAGTACCACACGACGCCAGGGAGCCAATCGCTCGGCTAGGTCTCCTGCAGGAGATACTATTTTGTGGCTGGAATAGGAAGTGTCAGTAAGTGCTGGGACAGGACAGGGGTAGGAGGTATGTGAACAGGGGTCTGTGACCCTCTGCTCTAGGCCAGATTCCCCCTAGGCCCCAGCTAGGCCCCGGCTCCACCAATTAGTTTGTAGCTGCTACAGGGACAGGCCCTTAGGTAGGGACCCTGCCCCACTAGCTAGTAAATAGATCAGGGACACAGCTGGGACCTGGGACCAGATCACTCCTGCTGACAAAGACTGTCATCAAGGTGGGACACTCCAGCGGGAAACCACCCCACGCGGAGGCAGACTCGTCGCGGAGGCTATCGTTGGATCAACGCATCCCTTGTCTGTTCAGTCGGCGCGTCCGGTTGCTGGAGCACCCGGCAGGTACCTTACAGAACGTGCACCAACTGTACTACACTCCATTTAGTGGGCCGCGCAGTCACACACATTGGGGTGGGTGTGGGACCTTGTGGGACTGGGATTCTCTGGACACAGTGTGGGTTACACGGTGGTGGGGTACAGCCGTGTGAGGCGTGTGGCAGTTGTATCTTTAGTCACATAGAGTTATAAGGTATTATAGAGTATAAGATATGTTACAGTAAAGGCCTTTCTATTTTACATTGTGTGTGTTCATTGTTTGGGTCCTGTGAGGGGCTCCTCCCACTACGTTGGGATCCCTCTCAGGTGGAGGCGCTGCACCAAGGTTGTAAGTATATCACCCTAGGCTCCCCGTGGCGGAGGCTTAAGACCCTGTGAGCCAACAGGTAAAGGGCAGCACCTGTAGCCATCTTGTTTACGGGGAAACAGGGCTACATAACACTTAAAAGATTTTTTTAAAGAGCAGAACCTGCTGAGGCAGCGAAATACTAACATTTATCATATTTATCCTGATCAGTCCCTAAAAAACCTCCCTGAGAGCCTCGGTAACCACATTGGGACTCTATGGAATAGATTATATAGTCAGTTTAGTTTATATCAATGTCTGTTATTTCAGCGTTTAACGTATATAATGTGTTTATATTAACCAGCAGCCAATAAGTGGTTAATAGGGCTATTGGCCATTACTATGGGGGAGTGAGGCTTGTGGGGGAGCCCGTGTTGGGGGTAGGGGCCTCGGTAAGTGCCAGTGACATACAGTACCAAATAAGACATAAGTGAACTCTAAAGGTTAATGGACATAGGTGGGAGTTCAAAGATTGATCCGCTTTTGAGATCTCATGAGTATCTGCAGAGATTTCTGAGGTTTTCTTAGGATCTTTAATATAAAAGGGTGTTGGAGACCCGGGTACAATATCCCACATTGTAGAGTCCCACCTATTCCTGAGCCACCATATGCCTTTTGTCACAGAATGCCGTGACGGTCGCCATAGTCTTGATCATCTTTACAAAAAATGCATCTTTAGAATGTTCCGTGGCTGGAACTTCACTGCATTTCAAACACTAACATTTCAGGGATGAGACCTCAAACTTTGATAACTCATAACTGGTGCCTGCTTCTTCTGCGATAAGGAGCTGCCTCTGTTACCAAATTGCTTTAAGACCACTTTGGCAGTGTGTGGGTTAGCGCGCAGCATCCATTGCTCCATGCCTGGATATGGCGACCTGCTGCTTTGCCATGTGTGTGCCTCTGCAGACACGCTGGAGGTCGTTCCGTGTAAGACGGCAGCTGGACCACAGGCAGAGTGCCGTGGCGTTTATCCACGCTTTGTGGAGGGGATGCAGCCAGCGACGGAGGTACAGGAGACACATTCAAGATATCACGCTGCTCCAGGCCCTGTGCAGAGGCTACTTGCAGCGACGGAGGTACGGGGGGGGAGGGATGGGGACGGACATGGGGGGCAGTGGTTTTAAAGCAGTAATGTGCTCTTCTCACCGTGAAATGTAACCGCCTTCTCTCATTTTTAGCATTGCTGCGGTTTGCAGCAACCCCGCTCATTAAGAAAAAAAATTGAATTTTGTAAATATGAGTTGCAGAAAATTTGTCTCGTGGGGAGATTAAAATGGCTGCAATCCACTAAGAGTAGCATCTGTTGCATACACATATACATATACATATACATATATATATATATATATACAGTGCTTGACAAATCACCCAAAAATCTACTCGCCGAACCAAAAAATCTACTCGCCACCTAGTCCCGCCCCTAGTCCCGCCCCCAACCCCGCCCCCGCTTTTAAAAAAAATACATAAATAAAATAAATTGAATAAATTCCCGAATAAGAACATTCGTTTTTGACATAAGTTTATTTATTGTATTACATTATACTACAATTAGTCCTTGTTACGTGTGTGTGTATGTGTGTGTGTGTGTGTATGTGTGTGTGTGTGTATGTGTGTGTGAGATTGAGTGTATGTGTGTATAAATGTCGGATCTAGAAAAAAAAGCCAGAAATGAATGACTAGTTTCCTGCACCCCTTAACCAGTGTCTGGATGCCCCCGCTTCACAATATTTAAAGCAGCAATCCCGCCTGGGATCTTACCTGATCCGCAGTCCCTCAATGTCCAGGTACCCTAATTCCCGCAATGTTTTACATTGGAGGGGATGTGTTTCCTACCTGTCTTCTGGGTTAGGGGGGGTTCCAATGTCTCCCGTGTGAAGCTTGAGTCAGAGCTGGAAGAAAGCAGAATATAGGTTATTTCGGTGTAGTATAGGGCAGTTAAGATACACAGGGTAAATAAGATATCCAGATCCAGAGTGTGAGGCAGAGCGTCAGAGAGACAGAGAGGGGAGAGAGACAGAGAGGGGAGAGAGACAGAGAGGGGAGAGAGACAGAGAGGGGAGAGAGACAGAGAGGGGAGAGAGACAGAGAGGGGAGAGAGACAGAGAGGGGAGAGAGACAGAGAGGGGAGAGAGACAGAGAGGGGAGAGAGACAGAGAGGGGAGAGAGACAGAGAGGGGACAGAGACAGAGAGGGGACAGAGACAGAGAGGGGACAGAGACAGAGAGGGGACGGAGACAGAGAGGGGACAGAGGCAGAGAGGGGACAGAGGCAGAGAGGGGACAGAGGCAGAGAGGGGACAGAGGCAGAGAGGGGACAGAGGCAGAGAGGGGACAGAGGCAGAGAGGGGACAGAGACAGAGAGGGGAAAGACAGAGAGGGGGGAGAGAGAGAGACAGAGAGGGGGGAGAGAGAGAGACAGAGAGGGGGGAGAGAGAGAGACAGAGAGGGGGGAGAGAGAGAGACCGAGAGGGGGGAGAGAGAGAGACAGAGAGGGGGGAGAGAGAGAGACCGAGAGGGGGGAGAGAGAGAGACCGAGAGGGGAGAGAGAGAGGGGAGAGAGAGAGACAGAGAGGGGGAGAGAGAGACAGAGAGGGGAGAGAGAGAGACAGAGAGAGGGGAGAGAGAGAGACAGAGAGGGGAGAGAGAGAGACAGAGAGGAGAGAGAGAGAGATAGAGAGGGGAGAGAGAGAGACAGAGGAGAGAGACAGAGAGGGGAGAGAGAGAGACAGAGGGGGAGAGAGAGAGACAGAGAGGGGAGAGAGAGAGGGGGGAGAGAGACAGGGGGGAGAGAGAGAGGGGGGAGAGAGAGAGACGGGGGTAACTGACTGACGGGGGGGAGGCAACTGACTGACTGGGGGGGTAACTGACTGGGTGGGGGGGGCGGGGGATGACTGACTTTTGACTGACGGGGGGCGGGGGTGGGATGACTGACGGGGTGGGTTGACTGACGGGGTGGGGGGGTGGGATGGCTGACCGTATGGCTGACGGGGTGGGGGGGGTGGGATGACTGACTGGGTGACTTTGACTGACTGGGTGACTGACTGGGTGGGGGGTGGACTGACTGGGTGGGGGGTGGACTGACTGGGTGGGGGGTGGACTGACTGGGTGGGGGGGAAGACTGACTGGGTGGGGGGGAAGACTGACTGGGTGGGGGGGAAGACTGACTGGGTGGGGGGGTGGGATGACTGACTGGGTGGGGGGGTGGGATGACTGACTGGGTGGGGGGGTGGGATGACTGACTGGGTGGGGGGGGGGGGGATGACTGACTGGGTGGGGGGGGGGATGACTGACTGGGTGGGGGGTGGGATGACTGACTTGGTGACTGGGTGGGGGGGTGGGATGACTGACTTGGTGACTGGGTGGGGGGGTGGGATGACTGACTTGGTGACTGGGTGGGGGGGTGGGATGACTGACTTGGTGACTGGGTGGGGGGGTGGGATGACTGACTTGGTGACTGGGTGGGGGGTGACTATGACTGACTTGGTGACTGGGTGGGGGGGTGGGATGACTGACTTGGTGACTGGGTGGGGGGGTGGGATGACTGACTTGGTGACTGGGTGGGGGGGTGGGATGACTGACTTGGTGACTGGGTGGGGGGGTGGGATGACTGACTTGGTGACTGGGTGGGGGGGTGGGATGACTGACTTGGTGACTGGGTGGGGGGGTGGGATGACTGACTTGGTGACTGGGTGGGGGGGTGGGATGACTGACTTGGTGACTGGGTGGGGGGGTGGGATGACTGACTTGGTGACTGGGTGGGGGGGTGGGATGACTGACTTGGTGACTGGGTGGGGGGGTGGGATGACTGACTTGGTGACTGGGTGGGGGGGTGGGATGACTGACTTGGTGACTGGGTGGGGGGGTGGGATGACTGACTTGGTGACTGGGTGGGGGGGTGGGATGACTGACTTGGTGACTGGGTGGGGGGGTGGGATGACTGACTTGGTGACTGGGTGGGGGGGTGGGATGACTGACTTGGTGACTGGGTGGGGGGGTGGGATGACTGACTTGGTGACTGGGTGGGGGGGTGGGATGACTGACTTGGTGACTGGGTGGGGGGGTGGGATGACTGACTTGGTGACTGGGTGGGGGGGGTGGGATGACTGACTTGGTGACTGGGTGGGGGGGTGGGATGACTGACAGGGTGACTTTTGACTGACTGGGTGACTGACTGGGGGAGTGGGGTGACTGACTGGGTGGGGGGGGTGAGGTGACTTACTGGGTGACTGGGTGGGGGGGTGACTGACTGAGTGGGGGGTGACTGACTGAGTGGGGGGGTGACTGACTGAGTGGGGGGGTGGGGGAGTGACTGAGTGGGGGGGTGACTGACTGAGTGGGGGGGTGACTGACTGAGTGGGGGGGTGGGGGGTGACTGACTGGGGGGTTACCTCTGGTGTCCTGTACACACACATTCTCTCTCATACCCATACACACACACAAACACAAATACTCCATCTCTCTCGCCGACACACACACACACACACACACAATCTCTCTCTCCCATACACACATATTCACACACACACACACACACACACACACACAATCTCTCTCTCCCATACATCTCATACCCATACACACACACGGGAAGGGACGTGCACCGGAGGGGAGAAACACCCCACTACTTCCTCCCGCCCCGCGCGAGCAACGGGAGCACCGAGGGGAGAGAATCACCGGCAACTGCAACATCTGCAGACCCGCGCGGGCAGCGGGAACACAGGAGAGGGAGGGGGCGAAGAAACACCCCGGCCACTACGTGACCCGCGCTGGCAGCGGGAACACCGGAGGGGGGGCGAGAAACACCCCGGCCACTACGTGACCCGCGCTGGCAGCGGGAACACCGGAGGGGGGGCGAGAAACACCCCGGCCACTACGTGACCCGCGCGGGCAGGGGGAACACCGGAGGGGGGGGGGAGGCGAGAAACACCCCGGCCACTACGTGACCCGCGCGGGCAGGGGGAACACCGGAGGGGGGGGGAGGCGAGAAACACCCCGGCCACTACGTGACCCGCGCGGGCAGGGGGAACACCGGAGGGGGGGGGGGAGGCGAGAAACACCCCGGCCACTACGTGACCCGCGCGGGCAGGGGGAACACCGGAGGGGGGGGGGGCGAGAAACACCCCGGACAGTACAGTATGTGACCCGCGCGGGCAGTGGGAGCACCGGAGAGAGGGGGAAGGATGTACAGTATCAGTGTCTATAGTATATAAATATTTAAAGTGCATTAAATTCCCCCCACCTGAAGAATCTGTCCAAACTCCTCCATGACCGGATCAGTAAATTGTAAATTATAGGAGCTGACACAATTATACAGGAGGATATAAGGAGGAGGAGGAGCAGCAGACACGCAGACACACACGCACTCAACCCCCTCCCCCCCATTACTTACCCGTGCAGAAAGGGCGGTTTGAAGTCCTGGCAACTCCATCCCACGTCACAGCCAATCAACTACGAATTTTTTTTTTTTACAAACAGGGGATTTTTTTTTGCAGAGCAGGGGAAAGGTTACTGGCCACGAGCCAATATCCGATCGCAGCTGGCGAGTTGGCGACCGGGTTTGTCGAGCACTGTATATATATATATATATATATATATATATATATATATATATATATATACATAGATATATACATATATATATACATACATATATATAAAACAACTGTAAATATTACTGTATGTTCATTTGCATGTCTTAGACAGGTCTGCAACCCTTGCTGCAGTGGAAGCGCTGTATGCTGGGCGATAATGGGGAAAGACAGGGTTGCAGACCTGTCTAAGACATGCAAATGAACATACAGTAATATTTACAGTTGCTTTATGCTTTACTGTGGAGGGTTTTTGTCACTTTTTTTACCCACCATAACCTTAATAATAGTGGTGATTACCTAGTCTAGTCTCAAACCTGCTTAGCCATTAAGACCAACCTCACACTGATGATACCCATCAAGGTTGAAACATGTCTGTGAGTGGGTTTAATGGCTTTGCATCTCATCCCAGCCTCTGTCTAAAAGCTGTGTTTAAAACAGCATGCATTGGCTTGAGGATTTGCTTGTGTAATACGAGCTTGAGACAAAAGGTGGCACTGAGTGTTCATTTGCATGTCATTTCCCAGTATCCCTTGCTGCAGTGGAAGCGCTGTATGCTGGGCGACAATGGGGAAAGACAGGGTTGCAGACCTGTCTAAGACATGCAAATGAACATACAGTAATATTTACAGTTGCTGTATGCTTTACTGTGGAGGGTTTTTGTCACTTTTTTTTACCCACCATAACCTTAATAATAGTGGTGATTACATATATATATATATCTGTATGAATGTATATATAATAGTCTGATTTCTGATTAGCTAAGCTTGTTGACTACTGTACCTGTGTGTACTCCGATGTATCATCCACGATGTAACATTAATGAAAAGAAAGAAATGGCGGGTGAGCAATGTCCGCCACCATTCACCCACATTAAGAAGGCAGGTGTTGCCATGGTAACAGATTATGCCGGTGAAATATGGTAATAAACAGATGCAAACTCGGCAGAAAATCAAGATTTAGTTGAAATGAAACATTAGAGATTAACACGGCAGGAGCTGCCAAGGTGTCATTTTTTGTGACTTACTACCTGTGTTATGTTCTATGGGATGTTACACATTCGTCCATCAAGTTCAACCTACGCTAAATGTGGATGACAGATACTTTATCCTATAACCCTATTTACAGTATATTGATCCATAGAAAGGCAAACAAAAAACCCCAGTAAAATATCATCTAATGATATCTCATTAGGGGAAAAATAAGTCCATTCCTGACTCCAAGAATTGGCAATCACATTACTCCCTGGATCAACATCTTTCCCATGTATACTTATTTGGTATATCCCTGTATTTCCTTTCTAAAAAGATGTCCAACCTTTTTTTTACACATCTATTGTATCTGCCATCACAGTCTCCATGGGTAATGAATTCCACATTTTCAAAATTATCATATCCCCTCTTAGCTGCCTCTTTTCTAATGTAAAAAAATCGAATTTAGCTAGCCTCTCCTCATAAATCAGATTATTTGTCCCATGTATTAATTTGGTGATCTTCTCTGCACTTTCTCCAATTTATAATGTCTTTTCTAAGGACTGGTGCCTACAATTGTACTCCATATTTAAGGTGTGGTCTTACTAATGCTTTGTAAAGGGGTATAATTATGTTTACTTCCCTTAAATCCATTGGCCATTTATTGTAAGATAAGATCTTGTTTGCCTTTGCAGTTACTGCATGACTTTGGGCACTATTGCTGTACACTATTTTGTACATTAACCTCTTGTGTGGAACCGTATCAAAGCCTATGCAAAATCTAAGTAGATCACAATAATTTAGTATTTTCTATAAATACTTTTTAGTGTAATTTTCAATCCCCAATATAATAGTGGTTGGATGGTAATGTTAATATAATATCCGTCTTACCAGGTACAAGGAGATGGTGTCTGAGAAGAGGAGACAGGAAGCCCTTGAACGAGAAGAGGAGCATAAATGGAGACATGACAACTCTGATGGAATGCAGAAGGCAGAAGAAGAGGAGAAAGGAGGGAGAAGGCAGAACGAGGTGGGGCAGGGGGAAGCAGAGGTGATGCCCGAGGAGAATCCATGGGAGAGCCTAGAGAGCAAGGAGAAGCTGACAGAGTAAGGACCTGCAGATATGTGGCATATCGGTCTGTGTGTACTTGTATCTGTATGATTCACTTATCAGAGAGAGTGACTGAGCATGGACTTCCCTTCCATCCATTGCCCATTTATTGTAAGATAAGATCTTGTTTGCCTTTGCAGTTACTGCATGACTTTGGGCACTATTGCTGTGTACAAGCACTCCTAAATCCTTCTCCATCAAGGATTCCCCCAATTTATCCCCATTTAATTTGCAAGTCTCCTGTTTATTCTTGTTTCTCAAATGCATAACCTTACATTTATCTGTATTAAACCTCATCTGCCATTTACCTGCCCAAGTTTCCAGTCTCCCCAAGTCCTTCTGGAGAGAAATTACATCCTGCTCTGATTCTACTACCTTACACAATTTAGTTTCATCAGCAAAGATTGAGACTTTGCTCTCGATGCCAACCTCAAGGTCATTAACAAACAAGTTAAAAAGCAGGGGTCCCAGTACCGATCCCTGAGGTACTCCACTCACGACTTTAGCCCAACCTGAAAAAGTTCCATTTACGACAACTCTATGTTGTGTATCCTTCAACCAGTTTTCAATCCAGGTGCAAATATTTTTAGAGTCCAATTTGCTTTATTTTGTACATTAACCTCTTGTGTGGAACCGTATCAAAGCCTATGCAAAATCTAAGTAGATCACAATAATTTTATATTTTCTATAAATACTTTTTAGTGTAATTTTCAATCCCCAATATAATAGTGGTTGGATGGTAATGTTAATATAATATCCGTCTTACCAGGTACAAGGAGATGGTGTCTGAGAAGAGCAGACAGGAAGCCCTTGAACGAGAAGAGGAGCATAAATGGAGACATGACAACTCCGATGGAGTGCAGAAGGCAGAAGAAGAGGAGAAAGGAGGGAGAAGGCAGAATGAGGTGGGGCAGGGGGAAGCAGCGGTGATGCCCGAGGAGGAGAATCCAGGGGAGAGCCTAGAGAGCAAGGAGAAGCTGACAGAGTAAGGACCTGCAGATATGTGGCATATCGGTCTGTGTGTACTTGTATCTGTATGATTCACTTATCAGAGAGAGTGACTGAGCATGGACTTCCCTTCCATCCATTGCCCATTTATTGTAAGATAAGATCTTGTTTGCCTTTGCAGTTACTGCATGACTTTGGGCACTATTGCTGTGTACAAGCACTCCTAAATACTTCTCCATCAAGGATTCCCACAATTTATCCCCATTTAATTTGCAAGTCTCCTGTTTATTCTTGTTTCTCAAATGCATAACCTTACATTTATCTGTATTAAACCTCATCTACCATTTACCTGCCCAAGTTTCCAGTCTCCCCAAGTCCTTCTGGAGAGAAATTACATCCTGCTCTGATTCTACTACCTTACACAATTTAGTATCATCAGCAAAGATTGCGACTTTGCTCTCGATGCCAACCTCAAGGTCATTAACAAACAAGTTAAAAAGCAGGGGTCCCAGTACCGATCCCTGAGGTACTCCACTCACGACTTTAGCCCAACCTGAAAAAGTTCCATTTACGACAACTCTATGTTGTGTATCCTTCAACCAGTTTTCAATCCAGGTGCAAATATTTTTAGAGTCCAATTTGCTTTATTTTGTACAGTAACCTCTTGTGTGGAACCGTATCAAAGCCTATGCAAAATCTAAGTAGATCACAATAATTTAGTATTTTCTATAAATACATTTTAGTGTAATTTTCAATCCCCAATATAATAGTGGTTGGTGGTATAATAGTAATAGAATGTTAATATAATATCCGTCTTACAAGGTACAAGGAGATGGTGTCTGAGAATAGCAGACAGGAAGCCCTTGAACGAGAAGAGGAGCATAAATGGAGACATGACAACTCCGATGGAGTGCAGAAGGCAGAAGAAGAGGAGAAAGGAGGGAGAAGGCAGAATGAGGTGGGGCAGGGGGAAGCAGCGGTGATGCCCGAGGAGGAGAATCCAAGGGAGAGCCTAGAGAGCAAGGAGAAGCTGACAGAGTAAGGACCTGCAGATATGTGGCATATCGGTCTGTGTGTACTTGTATCTGTATGATTCACTTATCAGAGAGAGTGACTGAGCATGGACTTCCCTTCCATCCATTGCCCATTTATTGTAAGATAAGATCTTGTTTGCCTTTGCAGTTACTGCATGACTTTGGGCACTATTGCTGTGTACAAGCACTCCTAAATCCTTCTCCATCAAGGATTCCCCCAATTTATCCCCATTTAATTTAGCAAGTCTCCTGTTTATTCTTGTTTCTCAAATGCATAACCTTACATGTATCTGTATTAAACCTCATCTGCCATTTACCTGCCCATGTTTCCAGTCTCCCCAAGTCCTTCTGGAGAGAAAGTACATCCTGCTCTGATTCTACTACCTTACACAATTTAGTATCATCAGCAAAGATTAAGACTTTGCTCTCGATGCCAACCTCAAGGTCATTAACAAACAAGTTAAAAAGCAGGGGTCCCAGTACCGATCCCTGAGGTACTCCACTCACGACTTTAGCCCAACCTGAAAAAGTTCCATTTACGACAACTCTATGTTGTGTATCCTTCAACCAGTTTTCAATCCAGGTGCAAATATTTTTAGAGTCCAATTTGCTTTATTTTGTACATTAACCTCTTGTGTGGAACCGTATCAAAGCCTATGCAAAATCTAAGTAGATCACAATAATTTAGTATTTTCTATAAATATTTTTAGTGTAATTTTCAATCCCCAATATAATAGTGGTTGGATGGTAATGTTAATATAATATCCGTCTTACCAGGTACAAGGAGATGGTGTCTGAGAAGAGCAGACAGGAAGCCCTTGAACGAGAAGAGGAGCATAAATGGAGACATGACAACTCCGATGGAGTGCAGAAGGCAGAAGAAGAGGAGAAAGGAGGGAGAAGGCAGAATGAGGTGGGGCAGGGGGAAGCAGCGGTGATGCCCGAGGAGGAGAATCCAGGGGAGAGCCTAGAGAGCAAGGAGAAGCTGACAGAGTAAGGACCTGCAGATATGTGGCATATCGGTCTGTGTGTACTTGTATCTGTATGATTCACTTATCAGAGAGAGTGACTGAGCATGGACTTCCCTTCCATCCATTGCCCATTTATTGTAAGATAAGATCTTGTTTGCCTTTGCAGTTACTGCATGACTTTGGGCACTATTGCTGTGTACAAGCACTCCTAAATACTTCTCCATCAAGGATTCCCACAATTTATCCCCATTTAATTTGCAAGTCTCCTGTTTATTCTTGTTTCTCAAATGCATAACCTTACATTTATCTGTATTAAACCTCATCTGCCATTTACCTGCCCAAGTTTCCAGTCTCCCCAAGTCCTTCTGGAGAGAAATTACATCCTGCTCTGATTCTACTACCTTACACAATTTAGTATCATCAGCAAAGATTGCGACTTTGCTCTCGATGCCAACCTCAAGGTCATTAACAAACAAGTTAAAAAGCAGGGGTCCCAGTACCGATCCCTGAGGTACTCCACTCACGACTTTAGCCCAACCTGAAAAAGTTCCATTTACGACAACTCTATGTTGTGTATCCTTCAACCAGTTTTCAATCCAGGTGCAAATATTTTTAGAGTCCAATTTGCTTTATTTTGTACAGTAACCTCTTGTGTGGAACCGTATCAAAGCCTATGCAAAATCTAAGTAGATCACAATAATTTAGTATTTTCTATAAATACATTTTAGTGTAATTTTCAATCCCCAATATAATAGTGGTTGGTGGTATAATAGTAATAGAATGTTAATATAATATCCGTCTTACCAGGTACAAGGAGATGGTGTCTGAGAATAGCAGACAGGAAGCCCTTGAACGAGAAGAGGAGCATAAATGGAGCCATGACAACTCCGATGGAGTGCAGAAGGCAGAAGAAGAGGAGAAAGGAGGGAGAAGGCAGAATGAGGTGGGGCAGGGGGAAGCAGCGGTGATGCCCGAGGAGGAGAATCCAAGGGAGAGCCTAGAGAGCAAGGAGAAGCTGACAGAGTAAGGACCTGCAGATATGTGGCATATCGGTCTGTGTGTACTTGTATCTGTATGATTCACTTATCAGAGAGAGTGACTGAGCATGGACTTCCCTTCCATCCATTGCCCATTTATTGTAAGATAAGATCTTGTTTGCCTTTGCAGTTACTGCATGACTTTGGGCACTATTGCTGTGTACAAGCACTCCTAAATCCTTCTCCATCAAGGATTCCCCCAATTTATCCCCATTTAATTTGCAAGTCTCCTGTTTATTCTTGTTTCTCAAATGCATAACCTTACATTTATCTGTATTAAACCTCATCTGCCATTTACCTGCCCAAGTTTCCAGTCTCCCCAAGTCCTTCTGGAGAGAAATTACATCCTGCTCTGATTCTACTACCTTACACAATTTAGTATCATCAGCAAAGATTGAGACTTTGCTCTCGATGCCAACCTCAAGGTCATTAACAAACAGGTTAAAAAGCAGGGGTCCCAGTACCGATCCCTGAGGTACTCCACTCACGACTTTAGCCCAACCTGAAAAAGTTCCATTTATGACAACTCTATGTTGTGTATCCTTCAACCAGTTTTCAATCCAGGTGCAAATATTTTTAGAGTCCAATTTGCTTTATTTTGTACATTAACCTCTTGTGTGGAACCGTATCAAAGCCTATGCAAAATCTAAGTAGATCACAATAATTTAGTATTTTCTATAAATACTTTTTAGTGTAATTTTCAATCCCCAATATATTAGTGGTTGGATGGTAATGTTAATATAATATCCGTCTTACCAGGTACAAGGAGATGGTGTCTGAGAAGAGCAGACAGGAAGCCCTTGAACGAGAAGAGGAGCATAAATGGAGACATGACAACTCCGATGGAGTGCAGAAGGCAGAAGAAGAGGAGAAAGGAGGGAGAAGGCAGAACGAGGTGGGGCAGGGGGAAGCAGCGGTGATGCCCGAGGAGGAGAATCCAGGGGAGAGCCTAGAGAGCAAGGAGAAGCTGACAGAGTAAGGACCTGCAGATATGTGGCATATCGGTCTGTGTGTACTTGTATCAGTATGATTCACTTATCAGAGAGAGTGACTGAGCATGGACTTCCCTTCCATCCATTGCCCATTTATTGTAAGATAAGATCTTGTTTGCCTTTGCAGTTACTGCATGACTTTGGGCACTATTGCTGTGTACAAGCATTCCTAAATCCTTCTCCATCAAGGATTCCCCCAATTTATCCCCATTTAATTTGCAAGTCTCCTGTTTATTCTTGTTTCAAAAATGCATAACCTTACATTTATCTGTATTAAACCTCATCTGCCATTTACCTGCCCAAGTTTCCAGTCTCCCCAAGTCCTTCTGGAGAGAAATTACATCCTGCTCTGATTCTACTACCTTACACAATTTAGTATCATCAGCAAAGATTGAGACTTTGCTCTCGATGCCAACCTCAAGGTCATTAACAAACAAGTTAAAAAGCAGGGGTCCCAGTACCGATCCCTGAGGTACTCCACTCACGACTTTAGCCCAACCTGAAAAAGTTCCATTTATGACAACTCTATGTTGTGTATCCTTCAACCAGTTTTCAATCCAGGTGCAAATATTTTTAGAGTCCAATTTGCTTTATTTTGTACATTAACCTCTTTTGTGGAACCGTATCAAAGCCTATGCAAAATCTAAGTAGATCACAATAATTTTGTATTTTCTATAAATACTTTTTAGTGTAATTTTCAATCCCCAATATAATAGTGGTTGGATGGTAATGTTAATATAATATCCGTCTTACCAGGTACAAGGAGATGGTGTCTGAGAAGAGCAGACAGGAAGCCCTTGAACGAGAAGAGGAGCATAAATGGAGACATGACAACTCCGATGGAGTGCAGAAAGCAGAAGAAGAGGAGAAAGGAGGGAGAAGGCAGAACGCGGTGGGGCAGGGGGAAGCAGAGGTGATGCCCGCGAAGGAGAATCCAGGGGAGAGCCTAGAGAGCAAGGAGAAGCTGACAGAGTAAGGACCTGCAGATATGTGGCATATCGGTCTGTGTGTACTTGTATCTGTATGATTCACTTATCAGAGAGAATGACTAAGCATGGACTTCCCTCCCATCCATTGCCCATTTTTTGTAAGATAAGATCTTGTTTGCCTTTGCAGTTACTGCATGACTTTGGGCACTATTGCTGTGTACAAGCACTCCTAAATCCTTCTCCATCAAGGATTCCTCCCAATTTATCCCCATTTAATTTGCAAGTCTCCTGTTTATTCTTGTTTCTCAAATGCATAACCTTACATTTATCTGTATTAAACCTCATCTGCCATTTACCTGCCCAAGTTTCCAGTCTCCCCAAGTCCTTCTGGAGAGAAATTACATCCTGCTCTGATTCTACTACCTTACACAATTTAGTATCATCAGCAAAGATTAAGACTTTGCTCTCGATGCCAACCTCAAGGTCATTAACAAACAAGTTAAAAAGCAGGGGTCCTAGTACCGATCCCTGAGGTACTCCACTCACGACTTTAGCCCAACCTGAAAAAGTTCCATTTACGACAACTCTATGTTGTGTATCCTTCAACCAGTTTTCAATCCAGGTGCCAATATTTTTAGAGTCCAATTTGCTTTATTTTGTACATTAACCTCTTGTGTGGAACCATATCAAAGCCTATGCAAAATCTAAGTAGATCACAATAATTTAGTATTTTCTATAAATACTTTTTAGTGTAATTTTCAATCCCAAATATAATAGTGGTTGGATGGTAATGTTAATATAATATCCGTCTTACCAGGTACAAGGAGATGGTGTCTGAGAAGAGCAGACAGGAAGCCCTTGAACGAGAAGAGGAGCATAAATGGAGACATGACAACTCCGATGGAGTGCAGAAGGCAGAAGAAGAGGAGAAAGGAGGGAGAAGGCAGAACGAGGTGGGGCAGGGGGAAGCAGAGGTGATGCCCGAGAAGGAGAATCCAGGGGAGAGCCTAGAGAGCAAGGAGAAGCTGACAGAGTAAGGACCTGCAGATATGTGGCATATCGGTCTGTGTGTACTTGTATCTGTATGATTCACTTATCAGAGAGAGTGACTGAGCATGGACTTCCCTTCCATCCATTGCCCATTTATTGTAAGATAAGATCTTGTTTGCCTTTGCAGTTACTGCATGACTTTGGGCACTATTGCTGTGTACAAGCACTCCTAAATCCTTCTCCATCAAGGATTCCCCCAATTTATCCCCATTTAATTTGCAAGTCTCCTGTTTATTCTTGTTTCTCAAATGCATAACCTTACATTTATCTGTATTAAACCTCATCTGCCATTTACCTGCCCAAGTTTCCAGTCTCCCCAAGTCCTTCTGGAGAGAAATTACATCCTGCTCTGATTCTACTACCTTACACAATTTAGTATCATCAGCAAAGATTAAGACTTTGCTCTCGATGCCAACCTCAAGGTCATTAACAAACAAGTTAAAAAGCAGGGGTCCTAGTACCGATCCCTGAGGTACTCCACTCACGACTTTAGCCCAACCTGAAAAAGTTCCATTTACGACAACTCTATGTTGTGTATCCTTCAACCAGTTTTCAATCCAGGTACAAATATTTTTAGAGTCCAATTTGCTTTATTTTGTACATTAAACTCTTGTGTGGAACCGTATCAAAACCTATGCAAAATCGAAGTAGATCACAATAATTTAGTATTTTCTATAAATACTTTTTAGTGTAATTTTCAATCCCCAATATAATAGTGGTTGGATGGTAATGTTAATATAATATCCGTCTTACCAGGTACAAGGAGATGGTGTCTGAGAAGAGCAGACAGGAAGCCCTTGAACGAGAAGAGGAGCATAAATGGAGACATGACAACTCCGATGGAGTGCAGAAGGCAGAAGAAGAGGAGAAAGGAGGGAGAAGGCAGAACGAGGTGGGGCAGGGAGAAGCAGAGGTGATGCCCGCGAAGGAGAATCCAGGGGAGAGCCTAGAGAGCAAGGAGAAGCTGACAGAGTAAGGACCTGCAGATATGTGGCATATCGGTCTGTGTGTACTTGTATCTGTATGATTCACTTATCAGAGAGAGTGACTGAGCATGGACTTCCCTTCCATCCATTGCCCATTTATTGTAAGATAAGATCTTGTTTGCCTTTGCAGTTACTGCATGACTTTGGGCACTATTGCTGTGTACAAGCACTCCTAAATCCTTCTCCATCAAGGATTCCCCCAATTTATCCCCATTTAATTTGCAAGTCTCCTGTTTATTCTTGTTTCTCAAATGCATAACCTTACATTTATCTGTATTAAACCTCATCTGCCATTTACCTGCCCAAGTTTCCAGTCTCCCCAAGTCCTTCTGGAGAGAAAGTACATCCTGCTCTGATTCTACTACCTTACACAATTTAGTATCATCAGCAAAGATTGAGACTTTGCTCTCGATGCCAACCTCAAGGTCATTAACAAACAAGTTAAAAAGCAGGGGTCCTAGTACCGATCCCTGAGGTACTCCACTCACGACTTTAGCCCAACCTGAAAAAGTTCCATTTACGACAACTCTATGTTGTGTATCCTTCAACCAGTTTTCAATCCAGGTGCCAATATTTTTAGAGTCCAATTTGCTTTATTTTGTACATTAACCTCTTGTGTGGAACCGTATCAAAGCCTATGCAAAATCTAAGTAGATCACAATAATTTAGTATTTTCTATAAATACTTTTTAGTGTAATTTTCAATCCCAAATATAATAGTGGTTGGATGGTAATGTTAATATAATACCCGTCTTACCAGGTACAAGGAGATGGTGTCTGAGAAGAGCAGACAGGAAGCCCTTGAACGAGAAGAGGAGCATAAATGGAGACATGACAACTCCGATGGAGTGCAGAAGGCAGAAGAAGAGGAGAAAGGAGGGAGAAGGCAGAACGAGGTGGGGCAGGGGGAAGCAGATGTGATGCCCGAGAAGGAGAATCCAGGGGAGAGCCTAGAGAGCAAGGAGAAGCTGACAGAGTAAGGACCTGCAGATATGTGGCATATCGGTCTGTGTGTACTTGTATCTGTATGATTCACTTATCAGAGAGAGTGACTGAGCATGGACTTCCCTTCCATCCATTGCCCATTTATTGTAAGATAAGATCTTGTTTGCCTTTGCAGTTACTGCATGACTTTGGGCACTATTGCTGTGTACAAGCACTCCTAAATCCTTCTCCATCAAGGATTCCCCCAATTTATCCCCATTTAATTTGCAAGTCTCCTGTTTATTCTTGTTTCAAAAATGAATAACCTTACATTTATCTGTATTAAACCTCATCTGCCATTTACCTGCCCAAGTTTCCAGTCTCCCCAAGTCCTTCTGGAGAGAAATTACATCCTGCTCTGATTCTACTACCTTACACAATTTAGTATCATCAGCAAAGATTGAGACTTTGCTCTCGATGCCAACCTCAAGGTCATTAACAAACAAGTTAAAAAGCAGGGATCCCAGTACCGATCCCTGAGGTACTCCACTCACGACTTTAGCCCAACCTGAAAAAGTTGCATTTACAACAACTCTATGTTGTGTATCCTTCAACCAGTTTTCAATCCAGGTGCAAATATTTTTAGAGTCCAATTTGCTTTATTTTGTACATTAACCTCTTGTGTGGAACCGTATCAAAGCCTATGCAAAATCTAAGTAGATCACAATAATTTTGTATTTTCTATAAATACTTTTTAGTGTAATTTTCAATCCCCAATATAATAGTGGTTGGATGGTAATGTTAATATAATATCCGTCTTACCAGGTACAAGGGATGGTGTCTGAGAAGAGCAGACAGGAAGCCCTTGAACGAGAAGAGGAGCATAAATGGAGACATGACAACTCCAATGGAGTGCAGAAAGCAGAAGAAGAGGAGAAAGGAGGGAGAAGGCAGAACGAGGTGGGGCAGGGGGAAGCAGAGGTGATGCCCGCGAAGGAGAATCCAGGGGAGAGCCTAGAGAGCAAGGAGAAGCTGACAGAGTAAGGACCTGCAGATATGTGGCATATCGGTCTGTGTGTACTTGTATCTGTATGATTCACTTATCAGAGAGAGTGACTGAGCATGGACTTCCCTTCCATCCATTGCCCATTTATTGTAAGATAAGATCTTGTTTGCCTTTGCTGTTACTGCATGACTTTGGGCACTATTGCTGTGTACAAGCACTCCTAAATCCTTCTCCATCAAGGATTCCCCCAATTTATCCCCATTTAATTTGCAAGTCTCCTGTTTATTCTTGTTTCTCAAATGCATAACCTTACATTTATCTGTATTAAACCTCATCTGCCATTTACCTGCCCAAGTTTCCAGTCTCCCCAAGTCCTTCTGGAGAGAAATTACATCCTGCTCTGATTCTACTACCTTACACAATTTAGTATCATCAGCAAAGATTGAGACTTTGCTCTCGATGCCAACCTCAAGGTCATTAACAAACAGGTTAAAAAGCAGGGGTCCCAGTACCGATCCCTGAGGTACTCCACTCACGACTTTAGCCCAACCTGAAAAAGTTCCATTTATGACAACTCTATGTTGTGTATCCTTCAACCAGTTTTCAATCCAGGTGCAAATATTTTTAGAGTCCAATTTGCTTTATTTTGTACATTAACCTCTTGTGTGGAACCGTATCAAAGCCTATGCAAAATCTAAGTAGATCACAATAATTTAGTATTTTCTATAAATACTTTTTAGTGTAATTTTCAATCCCCAATATATTAGTGGTTGGATGGTAATGTTAATATAATATCCGTCTTACCAGGTACAAGGAGATGGTGTCTGAGAAGAGCAGACAGGAAGCCCTTGAACGAGAAGAGGAGCATAAATGGAGACATGACAACTCCGATGGAGTGCAGAAGGCAGAAGAAGAGGAGAAAGGAGGGAGAAGGCAGAACGAGGTGGGGCAGGGGGAAGCAGCGGTGATGCCCGAGGAGGAGAATCCAGGGGAGAGCCTAGAGAGCAAGGAGAAGCTGACAGAGTAAGGACCTGCAGATATGTGGCATATCGGTCTGTGTGTACTTGTATCAGTATGATTCACTTATCAGAGAGAGTGACTGAGCATGGACTTCCCTTCCATCCATTGCCCATTTATTGTAAGATAAGATCTTGTTTGCCTTTGCAGTTACTGCATGACTTTGGGCACTATTGCTGTGTACAAGCATTCCTAAATCCTTCTCCATCAAGGATTCCCCCAATTTATCCCCATTTAATTTGCAAGTCTCCTGTTTATTCTTGTTTCAAAAATGCATAACCTTACATTTATCTGTATTAAACCTCATCTGCCATTTACCTGCCCAAGTTTCCAGTCTCCCCAAGTCCTTCTGGAGAGAAATTACATCCTGCTCTGATTCTACTACCTTACACAATTTAGTATCATCAGCAAAGATTGAGACTTTGCTCTCGATGCCAACCTCAAGGTCATTAACAAACAAGTTAAAAAGCAGGGGTCCCAGTACCGATCCCTGAGGTACTCCACTCACGACTTTAGCCCAACCTGAAAAAGTTCCATTTATGACAACTCTATGTTGTGTATCCTTCAACCAGTTTTCAATCCAGGTGCAAATATTTTTAGAGTCCAATTTGCTTTATTTTGTACATTAACCTCTTGTGTGGAACCGTATCAAAGCCTATGCAAAATCTAAGTAGATCACAATAATTTTGTATTTTCTATAAATACTTTTTAGTGTAATTTTCAATCCCCAATATAATAGTGGTTGGATGGTAATGTTAATATAATATCCGTCTTACCAGGTACAAGGAGATGGTGTCTGAGAAGAGCAGACAGGAAGCCCTTGAACGAGAAGAGGAGCATAAATGGAGACATGACAACTCCGATGGAGTGCAGAAAGCAGAAGAAGAGGAGAAAGGAGGGAGAAGGCAGAACGCGGTGGGGCAGGGGGAAGCAGAGGTGATGCCCGCGAAGGAGAATCCAGGGGAGAGCCTAGAGAGCAAGGAGAAGCTGACAGAGTAAGGACCTGCAGATATGTGGCATATCGGTCTGTGTGTACTTGTATCTGTATGATTCACTTATCAGAGAGAATGACTAAGCATGGACTTCCCTCCCATCCATTGCCCATTTTTTGTAAGATAAGATCTTGTTTGCCTTTGCAGTTACTGCATGACTTTGGGCACTATTGCTGTGTACAAGCACTCCTAAATCCTTCTCCATCAAGGATTCCTCCCAATTTATCCCCATTTAATTTGCAAGTCTCCTGTTTATTCTTGTTTCTCAAATGCATAACCTTACATTTATCTGTATTAAACCTCATCTGCCATTTACCTGCCCAAGTTTCCAGTCTCCCCAAGTCCTTCTGGAGAGAAATTACATCCTGCTCTGATTCTACTACCTTACACAATTTAGTATCATCAGCAAAGATTAAGACTTTGCTCTCGATGCCATCCTCAAGGTCATTAACAAACAAGTTAAAAAGCAGGGGTCCTAGTACCGATCCCTGAGGTACTCCACTCACGACTTTAGCCCAACCTGAAAAAGTTCCATTTACGACAACTCTATGTTGTGTATCCTTCAACCAGTTTTCAATCCAGGTGCAAATATTTTTAGAGTCCAATTTGCTTTATTTTGTACATTAACCTCTTGTGTGGAACCGTATCAAAGCCTATGCAAAATCTAAGTAGATCACAATAATTTAGTATTTTCTATAAATATTTTTTAGTGTAATTTTCAATCCCCAATATAATAGTGGTTGGATGGTAATGTTAATATAATATCCGTCTTACCAGGTACAAGGAGATGGTGTCTGAGAAGAGCAGACAGGAAGCCCTTGAACGAGAAGAGGAGCATAAATGGAGACATGACAACTCCGATGGAGTGCAGAAGGCAGAAGAAGAGGAGAAAGGAGGGAGAAGGCAGAACGAGGTGGGGCAGGGGGAAGCAGAGGTGATGCCCGAGAAGGAGAATCCAGGGGAGAGCCTAGAGAGCAAGGAGAAGCTGACAGAGTAAGGACCTGCAGATATGTGGCATATCGGTCTGTGTGTACTTGTATCTGTATGATTCACTTATCAGATAGAGTGACTGAGCATGGACTTCCCTTCCATCCATTGCCCATTTATTGTAAGATAAGATCTTGTTTGCCTTTGCAGTTACTGCATGACTTTGGGCACTATTGCTGTGTACAAGCACTCCTAAATCCTTCTCCATCAAGGATTCCCCCAATTTATCCCCATTTAATTTGCAAGTCTCCTGTTTATTCTTGTTTCAAAAATGCATAACCTTACATGTATCTGTATTAAACCTCATCTGCCATTTACCTGCCCAAGTTTCCAGTCTCACCAAGTCCTTCTGGAGAGAAATTACATCCTGTTCTGATTCTACTACCTTACACAATTTAGTATCATCAGCCAAGATTGAGACTTTGCTCTCGATGCCAACCTCAAGGTCATTAACAAACAAGTTAAAAAGCAAGGGTCCCAGTACCGATCCCTGAGGTACTCCACTCACGACTTTAGCCCAACCGGAAAAAGTTCAATTTACGACAACTCTATGTTGTGTATCCTTCAACCAGTTTTCAATCCAGGTGCAAATATTTGTAGAGTCCAATTTGCTTTTAACCTCTTGTGTGGAACCGTATCAAAGCCTATGCAAAATCTAAGTAGATCACAATAATTTAGTATTTTCTATAAATACTTTTTAGTGTAATTTTCAATCCCCAATATAATAGTGGTTGGATGGTAATGTTAATATAATATCCGTCTTACCAGGTACAAGGAGATGGTGTCTGAGAAGAGCAGACAGGAAGCCCTTGAACGAGAAGAGGAGCATAAATGGAGACATGACAACTCCGATGGAGTGCAGAAGGCAGAAGAAGAGGAGAAAGGAGGGAGAAGGCAGAACGAGGTGGGGCAGGGGGAAGCAGCGGTGATGCCCGAGGAGGAGAATCCAGGGGAGAGCCTAGAGAGCAAGGAGAAGCTGACAGAGTAAGGACCTGCAGATATGTGGCATATCGGTCTGTGTGTACTTGTATCTGTATGATTCACTTATCAGAGAGAGAGGCTGAGCATGGACTGGTCATGTCTGCGATATGTTTCCTGTATAGTAATATATATTTTTCCTTACTAAAGGAATGTATATTTATTTATAATACATACACCTTCAAAATGCAGAAGTATGTATATGAATTTGTACATGCATACAAATATATGTGTGTGTGTGTCTGTGTATGCATACAAATAGGGGGTATATATACACATCTGTGCAAGGGGGTTGAAATACATGGATGAGGGGGGGGGGTTGGAAATACAAGCAGGGTGTGTGTATATATGTGTGTTGTTTCACCTTCCAGGCACAAACTCCAGAGGAACCCGTCCAAGATCAGCGAAGCCAGCACCATCCAGAGCCCCTGCGACTTGGCGGGAGGGAGGAAGGTACATAGGGAGGGGGAGGGAGGAAGTTATATCAGGGGGAAGGGAGGGAGGAAGGTACATCAGGGGGGAGGGAGGGAAGAGTGTGAGCTGTGTGACGTGTCAAACCCTCTTGCAGCGCTCACATGTTACACCCCCCATTCTCTCACCCCATCCTCAACCGCAACCCGCTTCTGTCTCACCCTCCCTTCTCACTCGCCCCCTTTCTCTCTCGCCCCACCCTTTTCTCTCCCCCCCACCCTCCCTTCTCTTTTGCCCCGGCCTTCTCTCTCGCCCCGACCTTCTCAATCCTCTTGGGTAACAGAGGGAACACCTCTTTGTTGCCGTGGTAACACTGATCCCTCCCTCAGAACCTGGGAAACCATCACTTCGGGGTGCACGTGGGGGACCTGATCAGTGAGACGTCCTCGGTGCCCGTTGTCATGGAGATGCTCTTAGAGTACCTGGAGATGTACGGCCTGCACACGGAGGGCATCTACCGGAAGTGTGGGGCAGCCAATCGCATGCGAGAGCTCAAACAGTCCCTGGAGAACGGTGCGCTGGGATTGTGAGGGAACCGGGGGAGGCACACATTTAGGCTGAGATTATACCATCTCCGACGGGGCGGCAGTGTGATCTGGTGATGTCATCCTATCGATGCCGCCAAGCGGCATGTTGAACTGCAGGCAGGAGACAAGCAGAGGAGACAGGGAGGTGTGGCGGAGGCGTGGCTGTGAGCGGTTCGCCCTCATTGGCTGAACCGCTCACGTGACACGGCCGTCTCCTGCTCAAAACAAAATTTCCTGTCTGCTCTCCAGTCTGCCGCCCTGCAGTTCCAGGCAGCGAGCGCGGAGTGCGAGGTATGTTTACCTTAATTGGATTGCAGCAATTTGTTTTTGAGCCGCGCAACGCTGCCGGACAATTTTGGTATAATCACGGCCTAAGGGACAAATAAGATATTATCATTTAAATGTGCAATCCCTGGCAGTTCACAATGAAACTACATTTTTGTAAAGAATGTCATTTTCCTGTAACATACAGTAACTGGGCTCAAAGCAAAACATTGGCTGCTGTCATTATTTGGGAAATAAAGCATTTAAAGGAGGGAGGATGCTTCTCAGCAGTGTTTACTCAACCTCTGGCCTCCCTGTGAGAGCCAATAAAGATAAGGGAGGAGGGGGCTTTGCCTGTGCAAACTCCTGTTCAGCACATGGTGAAATCAGACAAAAGGGAAGCCAGAGGAAATCGCCCCCCCCCTCCCAAATCTCAGCTCATCGTGTTTACAAAGGAACTTGAAATAATGAATAATAAATACTTATAGGTGTTATATATTTTTGTTTTTTTAAAAAGGCATAAGTCACCCAGGTGTGACCCCTTAAACATCTCACGGTCAGTAGTACATTTTGGTCCTAGGAGGGACTGACCCTTTAAACAGTGGAATAATATACAGGCAGTCCTCGGTTATCCGACACAATGCGTTACTCAAAATGGCGTTGGATAGCGAAACGTTGTAAAGCGAAACACGTTTTCCCACAGGAACACTGTTTAAATGAAAGGTTCCGTTCCTGAAGGCATTTTTAACACTAAAATACACCAAATATTTTACACAGGCAATAAGATATGCAGCACACACATACATTATATAGTGTATATACTGTATTATATATATATATATATATATATATATAATATAACATAATAAATAATATATTATGTAATATAATATAATATTATATATATGCTCTTACGACGCTTTGCAACGTTGTTTATGTGTATATATATATATATTTATACATACACACATACACATAAACAACGTTGCAAAGCATCGTAAGAGCGCTGGATAAGCCGTTTTGGCGTTGTAAAAATGAACATAGGTATGCATTGCATAGCGCTGGATAAGCCATTCGTTGTAAAGCGAAGCGCTGTAAAACGAGGACTGCCTGTAATCGTCTTTAACACATTTAATTACTCTTAACTTTTTTCCTGGCAGACTACACAACGACACACTTCAGCTTACCAAAATGTTTTCATAAGGCCAGGTCCCCGCTGGCTACTGCAGCGACCGCTGTGGCGGACGCTGCAGGGACAAGAGCCGCCCCACAATGGGGCCGGGCCCGCTGCGAGTTTTTGAGGTACACATGAAAATTGAGATAGGAACTAGCGACAGAGCGCTAGGCCACGCCCACCGGCGGTTTAGCCAATGAGGGCGAACCTGCCAGGTGATGTCATGGCCGCGCCCCAGTAATGCCCCCCCCCCTGTCTTTCCCCTTGCAGCTCTCTGTAGACCGGAGAATTCGCAGGTGCGTGCAGCGCAGGCAGCGTGGCCGCAGCCTAATACTTATTTTTGTGAGGAGAAAAAAAACAATATTTCCATGTATCTAAAATGTTTTCTCTGTATTTGTGCTCCGCGGATAGTGCCTATAAAAGGGTGATGGGGATCGGTCCTCTTGTTTTCACACATGTTTTCTGTCTCCCTTCTGGACAGACCCCAGCTCTGTGAAACTGGATAATTACCCCATCCACGTCATCACTGGCATCCTGAAGCAGTGGTTGCGTGAGCTCCCGGAGCCACTCATGACCTTCGCTCAGTACAACGAGTTCCTACGAGCCGTGGGTAAGTGCAGAGAGGAAGGTAACCCTCCCTCTGTAGAGTCGCGGGGCTTAGTGACAAATTGCAGAGAGGATCTCCACTGCAGAACACGAAATCCTGGATGGGCAGGAGAGATCTACAGTACCTTTGTGCTTTATCCTATGGTGGGAGGCGTAGACTCCATTGGCCAGAGATACTTTGTCACCCTGAGGTGAAAGGGAGCGATGCCGTATGCGCCTTATTTTTGGGTCACACTCAGTGGAACATCTACTCGGTCTGTTTCATTTTAATGTTGGAGGGACAGACTCCACCGGCTAAAAGTCCCTTTTGTTTGTGTCACTGTGGAAAGGGAGATATTGCATGGGCCATAGGCCTCTTATCTCTGTGTTAGACTTGGTGAACAGAAATCCTTTCAGTCTTTGTCACTCTGCTGGTGAAGCGACAGACTCAGTGGGCCATAAGTTATGTCTGTACGTCTGTCAGCTTCAAGTTGAGGGACAGACCACATGGGCCATAGGTCTCTCCTGTTTGTCACTGTCACCCAGTGGTTGGTGTGACACACTCCATGGGCCATAGGACTATTATGTCTGCCTCTTTTTACCAGGGGTACGGACTCTGGGTCAGGCTCAGTGGGACATGGGTGCCTTCTGTCTGTGCCACTGTCACCTGCAGTGGGAATGACAGGCGTCATGGTCCATGGTCCCCTTTGGTCTGTGATGCTCTGCAGTAGGAGAGTCAGACTCCAGGATCTGTGCCACACTAGACGAACAGACATTTACTTCTTTATCTCCACTAACCCTTGTAGCGCCTGAGGGGTCTGCCATGCACTGCAGAACAAGGTGTCCGGCCTCTCTAGCACTGAAGGTGTTTAGTAAACCTCTCCCACGTCTCCGTTACCCATCTATTGCTTTGCCTTCTCCCTTTAGAGCTCCCTGGGAAGCAGGAACAGCTGTGTGCCATCTACAAAGTTCTGGGACAGCTTCCCCAGGCCCATTACAACACTCTGGAGAGGCTGATCTTCCACCTTGTCAAGTAAGATGCAGGAGAGGTTGCAAACCCCTTTGTGTGATTGCAGGGGAGGATGCAGACCTGTAGTGCTCAATGTCAGTGTGCTGCTAGGAGTGTTCCTGGGCATACAGGAGCGGGCCCCAACTCTGTGTTCAAATGAGTCCCTCACTTGTCAGTGTATTGTTTTAATACACATAATATAATTTTAAATCTAAGATTTAATCAACCTAAATTCTGTGTGCATCTCCCCGGAGATAATCAGTCTGTAGACTTTCGTACACTTTTTAAATGGCTGTTTCCTCTCTTATAGACGTACGGATGAGGCCTGCATCAGAGAATCGGGGATTGTGTGTGTTATTTATTCCCAATACTGTATATATGTATTATTTATATGGCATTATATATATATATATATATATATATATATATATACACATACACACACACACACACACACACACACACACACACACACACACACTTTGCCTTTAACCCTTTAACCCCAAGAGGACTTGCTAAGCAATAGCAAACCCAATGTATTGTCCCCCCCCACAGACCACAGATGGAGAGAATGTATTGCTTTGCACAGGGATTCCTTCCTGTGTCTTCCTGCATATAGTGAGGTGTGGCTGTGTAACCACAGGGCATTTTCCTCATATCTGTAAGCAGTGCTGGCCGCTCAGGAATCACATTAGTTAGGAAGAATGTACAGATCCATTATAGCAAGGGTGCTCAACTCCAGTCCCGAAGCCCCCTCCCCCCCCCAACAGGTCAGGTTTTCAGGATATCCCAGCTTGAGCACAGGTGGCTCAGTCGAAGCCTCTGATAGAGCCACCTGTGCTGAAGCAGGGACTGATTGAGCCACCTGTGCTGAAGCAGGGATATCCTGAAAACCGGACTTGTTGGGGGAGCTTGAGGATGGGAGCTGAGCCCCATTGCATTATAGGGAAGTGCAGAGATGAAGAGGTGCATGTTACAGTGCTCTAATAACTGGGCAGTGAGGGTCACACCTGGAAGGCTCCGTCTGCTAAGCAGCCCTGGAAACACGGGCTCAGATAGCCCCATGCCTGCTGAGAGCCCAGCAGGGCAATGCATTGTGGGGCATTCTCTAACGCCACCCTATTTTGCAGAGTGGCTGTGATGGAAGATGCGAACCGCATGTCCTCAAATTCCTTGGCCATCATCTTCGCGCCCTGCCTCCTGCGCTGTCCAGCCAACTATGACCTACAGACCACCCTGAAGGAGGTTTCCAAAACCATCACGTAAGGTTTCGATTATGCCGGCGTTTTTTGGTAAAATCACAGCCTAATTCAGGCGCCCGCCTGTCCCTTTCCTTCCGCCCATTCAGGGCATGTTATTTATTTGCTTCGATATGAGCTGTTGAAATATTGAAGGACCGGGAAGTCAGAATGTCGCTCCCTCCCAGGCCCAGCGCAGTCTCAAAGTTACCGTCGTGATCTGCGCTGCTGCAGATTGAGACAATCAAGGGAGCAAAATACTGTTATGCGCTAAACTCGTGTAGGTTTTATTTGGGGGGGGGGTTTCTGCCTTAAAAGAGGTAAAATCTTCTCGAGCAATTCAGCCCGGATAGGGGCCTTGGTCGGAGGCTGCACCCGTTGTAAACGGATTAAGGGAAGGGGAGTCTAGTGGTTAATTCACTGCCTTTGAAGTGGGTGTGCAGTGCCGGCACCATGTGACCACCCAAAAACTGAGATAGTAAGCTCAGAAGACAAGCTCCTGTGTCTGACGCTGCGGTGTGTAGTACCGGATAAGACGACTTTCTCGTATGATCTGCACAGTGATTCTGTCCTATCCCCGTGGGCCCTGCTGTCGCACTTCAGAGCTGTAATCTCCCGTGTTCTCATGTTTCCATAAGAAATGTTTTTGTTTTCCAGCTAATTGACCAAGTCGCAAACTAATGGTTTCCTGCCGAAGAATTCATTGGGAATACATTTGTGGGGTTTTTAAAGGGAACTTGGGGGAAATAATGAAATAAAACGGGGTGGATATTTTGAAGACTACGGTTTGCCCATCTCAGACGGGGTTAGGGATGCCACCTCTATTCACCCCTTCCTTGCCAGAGGGGTCAGGGACTTGTTATAAAGCAAGGGGTTAAGTGGAAGGCTCTGTAACCCGATTGTCCTTGTGCTTCCCCTGTAGGTGTGTGGAGATGCTGATTAAGGAGCAGATGAGGCAGTACATACTCAAAATTAAGGAGATTGGCATGATGAAAGCAGCAGAGACACAAGCGCTGTGTAGCCTGTCCCTGCTCAAACACAACACGGTGAGTACCCCAAAAAAGCCCTGCAATGTAATGTTTCTGTGGAGGAGGCAGTCACGCAGCCCCTTCTGTGGATGAGATTCCAGACACTCACACGGGGGAGGAGGGGGGGGGGTTAGGGGTGGTGTCCCTCTAGATGTGGGGTCCCACACACACTCAAGGACCCCCTCCAAGATGGGATGGCGGAAACTCACATGGGGGCCCCCTCTGAGTTGGAATCCCAGAAACTCACACCCTTGCAGTTAGGGAGCTGCCCTTTAAAGTGGGAAGTTTCTCCTTGAGTCCCGGTCTAAAAGAACATATTGTAAGTTGGTGAAGTAGTGAGTCGTTGCTTCAGTGTTCAATGCTGGCTATAGAAGCATCTCCTGTATACGCCTGTATCCCCTTCCATGCACGGGAGGGGTTATACATAGATACATTTTTTTAATGAGTTAATTCTTGGGATATTTGTATGCAAAACCCGACTTCCACATCAGTATTCTGCTCCCTGAAGACAGTTTTCCTTTCTCTGACAGCCTTGGCCTGTACATTTAGGATTTATTTCTCCTTATGAAGGGATCCTGGTTGCTCCACACCGCCCTCTCCCTTGCACGCCTGGAATTGCTTCTCCCGCGGTTTGGAGCACAAGTTGGGTTTCCCTGTGATAAGAGTGGAATCCAATAATACTTGTCACATATTTATTTTAGTATAGCTATCAAAGTTTAATTTGACTAAATACCAATATTACATTCATTTTTTTTTTAGGTGGAATGCGCCCCGAAGGGATCTCCGTGTTCTAATATTCTCTGAATATATCCCAGGTAGCACACACCTCTCTATATTAATACTCGGTGAGTTATGTCTGTCTATCTCTCTGTCTATTTCTCAGTCTATGTGTCTGTCAGTCAGTCTGTCTCTGTCTGTGTGTCTGTCTGTGTCTCTCTGTGTGTCTGTCTCTCAGGCTCTCTTTGTGTGTGTCTCTCTGTGTGTGTGTGTGTGTTTGTGTCTCTCTCTCTCTGTCTCTTTCTTTCTGTCTCTCTGTGTCTCTCGCTCTGTGTGTGTGTGTCTCTCTCTGTCTCTCTCTGTGTGTGTCTCTTTCTCTCTCTGTGTCTCTCTCTCTGTGTTTCTCTTTCTCTCTCTCTCTGTCTCTTTGTGTCTCCCTCTCTCTCTGTGTCTCTCTGCGTGTGTGTGTCTCTCTCTCTGAGTGTGTGTCTCTCTCTCTGTCTCTCTCTGTGTGTGTCTCTTTCTCTCTCTGTGTCTCTCTCTGTGTTTCTCTTTCTCTCTCTCTGTGTCTCTTTGTGCCTCTTCTCTCTCTCTCTGTGTGTGTCTCTGTGTGTGTCTCCCTCTCTCTGTGTGTGTGTTAGAATCACGGCTAGGCTCCGCCCCCTGACGCGGTACACGGCGGTGCCCGCAGCGTGCGCAGACCCCTTTCTGCGCGTGTGCGCCAGCCAACCAGAACAACTTATTTAAGGAATGAATCCATAAATAAATCAATGAATTGGGCACGTATCAATGCACACCAAGGGAGGAGAATGAAGTATCAATATATCAGAAAATATTTTAATTCCCATTCAATGTTCATACCCCTTGGATGGACTGGATCTAAGGTGAAAATCCAATACATTTCTCTTCGATTGAGGAAATTAAGTCTGTCTCCTCCCCTGGTATGTGGAGACACATGTTCCAAACCAGAGAAATTAACATTAATTATACCGCCTTGCAAACAGCTTGAGAAATGTCTGGATACTGGATGAGACAGATCATGTCTTGTGATTAACCGAACATGTTCAGATATCCTAGTTTTCAAGGGTCTGATTGTACGACCCACGTAACGTTTGCCGCAACCACACCAAAGTGTGTAAACGACAAAACTTGTATGACAATTAATAAAAGTTTGAATTTTATAACAGTTTTTTGACTGTGCGCTTTTTACTTTTTTTAAAGGTCTGGCATACTGACAGAAATTACAATGGCCGCAACAGAAAAACCCATTGGGGCTGCCACGGATATGACTACTCACTAATGGACTGAAATACACTTGGGGAAATCGATGATACAATCGTTTTAGCTTTTTTGAAGACTATTCTTGGTCCTTCTTGCAGAATACGTCTAAGATCTGCATCTAGTTTTAATATGTCCCAATGGTTTTTTTATGATGGTACGGATTTGGTTAGCTTGTTTATTAAATTGTGTAATGAATAAAGGTTTCTGAAAACCCTGTTTGATGTCTTTATTGTGAGTTTTATAACAAACTAAATATTTTCTATCAGTGAATCTAGCTTGTTCAAATGCGGATTGTATATCATCCATGGCGACCATGTGGTCCGCCACCGGACAAAATCTTGTCGCCCGTGGCGATCGGGTTTGTTGACCACTGTGTATTATACATATATAAAATCAATGTCAATCTCTCCTGAGCTTGTGTTGAACGGAGTACATTTATAGCGTGACCCATGTCATTGTCCTGTAAGAATAAAATAAATAAATACGTTTTGCTTCACCCCTGCTCAACACAAAAACTTAAATTTTCATAGAACCGTAGGTTTATTTCGAAAAGTACTGTGTGTGTGTGTGTTGACCTCACTAACCAAACCAAAAAAAAAAAGCCAGAACCCATTAACCAGTGTCAGGATGCCACCTCTTAACAATTTCCAAATCAGCAATCTCGCCTGGGATCTTACCTGATCCGCAGTTCCTCAAGGTACTATATGGGAGGGGAGGTGTTCCCTACCTGTCTTCCGATGTCCCCCGTGGGAAACTTGAGTCAGATCTGGAAGAAAGCAGAATAGGTTATTTCGGTGTAGGTATAGTGCAGTTAAGATAAAACAGAGAGAGTGGGTGAGGGTGACAGACAGAGAGTGAGTGAGAGGGTGACAGAGAGAGAGAGAGGGTGGGAGAAAGGGACGGTGAGAGAGAGGGTGGGAGAGAGAGAGGGTGGGAGAGAGAGAGAGAGGGTGGGAGAGAGAGAGAGAGAGGGTGGGAGAGAGAGAGAGAGGGTGGGAGAGAGAGAGAGAGGGTGGGAGAGAGAGATGGTGGGAGAGAGAGAGAGAGAGGGTGGGAGAGAGAAAGAGAGAGGGTGGGAGAGAGAGAGAGATAGGGTGGGAGAGAGAGAGAGAGAGGGTGGGAGAGGGTGGAGGAGAGAGAGAGGATGGAGAGAGAGAGAGGGTGGGAGAGAGAGAGAGGGTGGGACAGAGAGAGAGGGTGGGAGAGAGAGAGAGAGGGTTTGAGAGAGAGAGGGTGGGAGAGAGAGAGAAAGCGTGGGGGAGAGAGAGAGAGGATGGGGAGAGAGAGGGTGGGAGAGAGAGAGAAGGTGGGAGAGAGAGAGAGGGTGGGAGATAGAGAGAGGGAGGGTGGGAGAGAGAGAGGGTGGGAGAGAGAGAGGGTGGGAGAGAGAGAGAGGGCGGGAGAGAGAGGGTGGGAGAGAGGGTGGGAGAGGGTGGAGGAGAGAGGATGGGAGAGAGAGGGTGGGAGAGAGAGAGAGGGTGGGAGAAAGAGAGAGGGTGGGAGAGAGAGAGAGGGTTTGAGAGAGAGAGGGTGGGAGAGAGAGAAAGGGTGGGGGAGAGAGAGAGGATGGGGGAGAGAGAGAGGGTGGGGAGAGAGAGAGAGGGGGAGAGAGAGAGGGTGGGGGAGAGAGAGAGGGTGGTTGACTGACTGGCACGTGGGTGGTTGACTGACTCACTGGGCCTGTTGGTGGCCCTGTCCCTCATTCTCTCTCTACTTCCCCCCCATTTTCTCTCCCATTGTCTCCCCCTATTCTCTCTCCCTTCCCTCCCCACCCCCATTCGCTCAATCCCCTCTATTCTCTCTCTCCCCACCCATCTCCCTCTCCCCCCCCCTCCATTCTCTCCCCCCCTCTCCCATTCTCTCTCTGACCTGGACAGACGCACACAGCCACTGACCTACAGACACTCACACAGACCTACAGACACCAACACAGACAGACCAACAAAAACACTGACCACACACAGACACCCACACAGTCACTGCTGGCCTGCACAGACACACACAGCCACTGATACACACAGCCACAGATACACACACTCCCCCCAACAAACACACTCCCCCCCCCCACACACACACACTGTCCCCGCCCCCCACACACTCTCCCCCCCACACACACACTCTCCCCCCCACACACACACACTCCCCCCCCCACACACACACACTCCCCCCCCACACACACACACTCCCCCCCCACACACACTCCCCTCCCCCGCACACACTCTCCCCCCCACACACATACTCTCCCTCCCCCCCACACACACACTCACTTTCCCTCCCCCCCACACACACACTCTCCCCCCTCCCCACACACACTCCCCCCCCTCCTCCACTCTCTCTCCCCCCCCACACACTCTCCCCCCACACACACACACTCCCCCACCACACACACTCTCCCCCCCACACACATTCCCCCCCACACACACACACTCTCGCCCCCACACACACTCTCCCTCTCCCCACACACTCTCCCTTCCCCCCCACAAACACACTTTCCTCCCCCCCACACACACACTCACTCTTTCCCCCCCATACACACACTCTCCCCCCCCCCACACACTCTCCCCCTCCCACACACACACTCTCCCCCCCCACACACACACTCTCCCCCCCACACACACACTCTCCCCCCCCACACACACACTTTCCCCCCCACCCCCACACTCACCCCCCCCCCCCACACACACACTCTCCCCCCCCACACACACTCTCCCCCCACACACACACTCTCCCCCCCACACACACACACTCTCCCTCCCCCTGCCACACACTCTCCCCCCCCAACACACACTCCCCCCCCCCCACACACACACACTCTCCCCCCCCCACACACACACTCTCCCTCCCCCTGCCACACACTCTAACCCCCCCAACACACACTCCCCCCTCCCACACACACACTCTCCCCCCCCACACACACACACTATCCACCCACACACTCCCCCACCAAACACTCCCCCCACACACACACTCTCCCCCCTCACACACATTCCCCCCCACACACACACACTCTCCCCCCCCCCACACACATACACTCTCCCTCCCCCTACACACTCTCCCTTCCCCCCAACACACACACTCTCCCGCCCCCCCCCCACACACACACTCACTCTTCCCCCCCCACACACACACCTCCCCCCCCACACACACTCTCCCCCCCCACACACACACTCTCCCCCCCACACACACACACTCCCCCCCACACACACACTCTCCCCCCCACACACACACTCTCCCCCCCACACACACACTCTCACCAACCCCACACACACACACTCTCCCCCCCACACACACTCTCTCCCCACACACACACTCCCCCCCACACACTCCGCCCCCACACACTCCGCCCCCAAACACACTCTCCCCCCCCACACACACACTCTCCCTCCCCCCGCCACACACTCTCCCCCCCAACACACACTCTCCCCCCCACACACACACTCTCCCCCCACACACACACACTCTCCCCCCCACACACACTCTCCCTCCCCCCCAAACACACTCTCCCTCCCCCCCCCACACACACACACTTTCCCTCCCCCCCCACACACACACTCTCCCTCCCCCCCCCCACACACGCACACAAAGTGGAGTACAGCGCCGGATGTGAGTGACTGGAGGGGGGGGGGGGGATGACAGAGGAAAGGCCTGCTTTCTGAGCCTCCCGCTGCACCAACCGCCCGCCAGCGATCGCGCACCACCACTGCCCGCCCCCACGCCCATTTCCCGCACCAAGGAGACCGGGTGCCAAGGGAGCGCCAAGGGTGCAAGGGGGGAGCGCCAAGGGGGCAAGCGGCAAGGGGGTGAGCGGCAAGGGGGTGAGCGCCAAGGGTGCGAGCAGCAATGGGGGCAAGCGGCAAGGGGGGCGAGCGCCAAGGGGGGCGAGCGCCAAGGGGGGTGAGCGGCAAGGGGGATGAGCACCAAAGGGGGTGAGCGGCAAGGGGGAGTGAGCGCCAAAAGGGGGAGAGCGCCAAAGGGGGTGAGTGGCAAAGGGGGTGAGCGTCCCTGTCCTGGAACTAGATTCCACATTCCTCTGTCTCTCCTTTAGTTTATGGGATTCATTTCTCCCTTGTTCAGTTGCCTGTCATTTTCCCCTGTCCCAGCAGCTTGCTGTATTAGAAATGCAACATTATTGCTACATGTTGTGGTTTCCTCAGACATTTCAGTGAGTTGCTATAGCAACCCCAGCCTTTCTCCAAATGGGCTAGTCTGTTTTTCTCCCCTCTGCTCTGCCCACAGATGGTCTGTCCCCAGGCTATCTTGCTACCCAGAATACATTGGGACTTCCTTTCCACCATTATCACTGGCTGAGTGAGTACCTTCTGTAACTGCTCTAGTGGCAGGATTACCCTTTTCACTGCCCTTACTACAAATCACCCACAGAGCGACATTATCCCATCACAAACATCTCTTCCACAAGTGCCTGTCTTTGTTGCCACTTTCCCTAAAATAAAGGGAAGAAAATATACAGGACTTGTTGCGTTTTGGAAAGAGAGCCAAGTTGAACCTATCTGGGCTAATCATCCTACACATGACCCTGGCCTCCAGAATAGTCCCTGTGGCTGCCCGCCCGGCGGGGAAACCGCGCAGCAGGCAGAGGAGCCAGGAGCGGGAAGGCAGACACACACACTCACCGTCTGCTCTGCACAAAGCGGAAGCCCCGCCCCCGGCTTCCTCAGACCTGCTTGCAACCAATCCCCTTCATCCCGGCCGGCATTCTAAGCCCCGCCTCCTTCATTCAAACCCATGCAGCTCTTCATCCAATCCCCCGGCAGCATTCACTCACACAGAGAATACTTACCAGCAGCCGCATCCTCCTCACCGCCGCCGTAACCGGGACACATTGGCTGGGACGCAAAAATATTCATTGTGGGCCGCATCCCCCTATTCTCTCTCCCTTCCCTCCCCACCCCCATTCGCTCAATCCCCTTTATTCTCTCTCCCCCCACCCATCTCCCTCTCCCCCCCCTCCATTCTCTCCCCCCCTCCCCCATTCTCTCTCTGACCTGCACAGACGCACACAGCCACTGACCTACAGACACTCACACAGACCTACAGACACCAACACAGACAGACCAACAAAGACAATGACCACACACAGACACCCACACAGTCACTGCTGGCCTGCACAGACACACACAGCCACTGATACACACAGCCACAGATACACACACTCCCCCCAACACACACACACTCTCTCCTCCCCCCACACACACACACTCTCCCCCCCCACACACACTCCCCACACCCCCCCACACACACTCTCCCCCCCCCCCACACACACACACTCTCCCCCCCCACACACACACTCTCCACCCCCCCCCACACACACACTCTCCCCCCACACACACACTCTCCCCCCACACACACACTCTCCACCCATACACACACTCTCCCCCACACACACACTCTCCCCTCCCCACACCCTGTCCCCCCCCCACACCCTCTCCCCCCCCACACACACACTCTCCTCCCCACACACACTCTCTCCTCCCCACAAACACTCTCCCCCCCCCCACACACACACACTCTTCCCCCCCCACACACAATCTTCCCCCCCACACACACACTCTCCCCCCCCCACACACACTCTCCCCCTGACACACACTCTCCCCCCGCACACACACTCTCCCCCACACACACACTCCCCCCCCACACACACTCTCTCCCCCCCCACACACACATTCTCCCTCCCCCCACACACACATTCACTCTCCATCCCCCCCACACACATAATCTCCCCCCTCCCCCCACACACATACACTCTCCCCCCCACACACACACTCTCCCCCACACACATTCTCCCCCCCACACACTCCCCCCCCCACACACACACTCTCCCCCCCACACACACACTCCCCCCCACACACACACTCCCCCACACACACACTCTCCCCCCCCCCCCCACACACACACACTTTCCCTCCCCCCCACACACACACTCTCCCCCCTCCACACACACACTCTCCCCCCCATACAAACACACTCTCCCCCCCACACACACACTCTCCCCCCCACACACTCTCCCCCCCCACACACAACTTCCCCGCCCCCACACACAGACTCTACCCCCACACACACACACTCCCCCCTGCACACTCCCCCCCACACACTCCCCCCCCACACACACGCTCTCCCCCCCACACACTATCCCCCCCACACACACTCACTCTCCCTCCTCCCCACACACACACTCTCCCTCCCCCCCACACACTCTCCCTCCCCCCCCACACACACTCTCCCTCCCCCCCACTCACACACAAAGTTGTTGGCCGCATGTGCCCGCGGGCCGCGAGTTTGACATGCTTGTTCTACGAGGACCTATACAGTGGAGAAAAAGTGGCACATAATGGAATGACAAAAATGGCTCTGAGGGAGTTCCTGACGAGCTCGGGCCTGCCAAAACTGAATAGGTTGGACAGAGAGTACCTAGGTGCAGATTCTACAATTGAGGAATTAACACAGGTCATTGAGGAGCTGAAGCCGTCAAAGGATTCGGGTCCAGGTGGCTTTTCAGGCCTCTAATATAAGAAATTCCTTAAACATCTGGCCCCCTGTTTGCTCCAGATGTTTAATGCAGTCTTAGCGGGGGCCTCATTCCCGGAACGGATGCTCCAAGTGTCTATCACAGTAATACACAAACCAGGTATAGATCCGCTAGATTGTAAAAGTTATAGCTAATATAACTAACTAGCTGAGAGACCCGGCGTTGCCCGGGATGTAATGTTCCCGTTCCTCTCTCTCCTCCCCCCTCTCTCTGTTTGTCCCCCATTCACATCAATCCAGTCCCCCCCCTCCCTCCCTCCTTTACAGCTTCATGTAGCGTGTGTGCGTCAGTCACTGTGTGTTTGCTCGCGTGTCAGTGAGTCTGAGGCAGAAACACAAACACACACAGACTGACTGACGCACACACAGTCAGTGTGTGCCTCAGTCAGTGTGTGCGTGCGTCAGTCAGGGTTTGTGTGCGCGTCAGTCAGTGTGTGCGTGCGTGCGGCAGTCAGTCAGTGTGTGCGCGGGGGGCGTCAAAGGCAGGGGGGGGCATCAAAGGGAGGGGGGGGGCGTCAAAGGGAGGGGGGGGGCGTCAAAGGGAGGGGGGGTCGTCAAAGGGAGGGGGGGGGGTCGTCAAAGGGAGGGGGGGGGCGTCAAAGGGAGGGGGGGGGGCGTCAAAGGGAGGGGGGGGGGCGTCAAAGGGAGGGGGGGGCGTCAAAGGGAGGGGGGGGGCGTCAAAGGGAGGGGGGGGGGCGTCAAAGGGAGGGGGGGGCGTCAAATGGAGGGGGGGGGGGCGTCAAGGCATGGATTCCTCCCCCTGCATTTCCTGCAGTGGACAGGAGGGGGTGGGCAGTGGACAGGAGGGGGGGGCAGTGGACAGGAGGGGGGGGGCAGTGGACAGGAGGGGGGGGGCAGTGGACAGGAGGGGGGGGCAGTGGACAGGAGGGGGGGGGCAGTGGACAGGAGGGGGGGGGCAGTGGACAGGAGGGGGGGGGCAGTGGACAGGAGGGGGGGGGGGCAGTGGACAGGAGGGGGGGGCAGTGGACAGGAGGGGGGGCAGTGGACAGGAGGGGGGGGGCAGTGGACAGGAGGGGGGGGGGGCAGTGGACAGGAGGGGGGGGCAGTGGACAGGAGGGGGGGGCAGTGGACAGGAGGGGGGGGGCAGTGGACAGGAGGGGGGGGCAGTGGACAGGAGGGGGGGGGCAGTGGACAGGAGGGTGGGGCAGTGGACAGGAGGGGGGACAGGAGGGGGGACGCAGTGGACAGGAGGGGGGACGCAGTGGACAGGAGGGGGGCGCAGTGGACAGGAGGGGGGGGCAGTGGATAGGAGGGGGGGGCAGTGGACAGTGACACACACACACACACACACACACACACACACACACCTCAGTTGATGCGCCCTTTCTCAGTTCCGTTTGGCGCCGGAGGTGGGGAGCGACACCTACCTGTACTTCCGGGCGCCGCCACCGTCTGACTCGGCGCCGCGAGGGAGGAAGGGGGTCCGCCATCTTACGCGCCGCGTGGCAGCTGCGGGAAGCGAGGTGATTTGGAGTGGGGAGGGGGGAGAGGTGATTTGGAGCGGGGAGAGGTGATTTGGAGCGGGGAGAGGTGATTTGGAGCGGGGAGAGGTGATTTGGAGCGGTGAGGGGGGAGAGGTGATGCCGCTGGGGAGGGGGGAGAGGTGATTTGGGGAGGGGGAGAGGTGATGCCGCTGGGGAGGGGGGAGAGGTGATTTGGGGAGGGGGGAGAGGTGATTTGGAGCGGGGAGGGGGAGAGGTGATGCCGCTGGGGAGGGGGGGAGAGGTGATTTGGAGCGGAGAGAGGTGTGTGTGTGTGTGTGTGTGTTTGTGTGTGTTTTATTTATTTTTTTGTACCTTTGGCCCGTCACTCCGCCTCAGGCCAATGAGAGGTGTGGGGGGCGGGCCAAGGGGGTGGTGTGAGTGTGTGAGGCCAATGAGAGGTGTGCGGGGGCGGGCGGGCCAAGGGACCAATGAGATTGCCGCTAGGGACACCGGACATCCAGACAGGCAGGCAAACATACAGTGCTTTCACTAATATAGTATATAAGATACTTTTTACCCAGGAGCAGGAGGAGGGGGCCAGTCTCTGTATATAATTCGAGCACAAACTGTTCAAGGATCTCTGCCTTGGTACGCTGTTCTGGTTGTATCCACAAGTGGTGGGCTATGGCCCAGGGTCTGTCTCTGTGTATTTGACTGTCCGGACCACTGCCGGTAGGTCTCCGGGGTGAGGCCTAGATGATCCAGAATGGCAGCCTTTAGTCTCTGATAGTCCGTGGCCTCGTCTGCCGGTAGAGCCTGGTTGGCTGCCTGCGTTTCTCCTATGAGGTTTGGAGCCAAAGTCGTTACCCAGCGACCAACTGTCCAGCCCTGGGCAGTGGCTACCCTTTTAAAAGAGAAGAGGAAAGCCTCTGGGTCTTCTGTTGGCTTTATTTTAGGCAGCATCACCAGCGATTTATTTGGAATCTATGGTCTGACTGAGACTGCACCTGGAGCCAGCATGTGGAGGAGCTTTTCTGTTTGCTGAGCCTGCTTGCTGGTGCAGGAACTGAGAAAACATTTCCTCCATTTTTTTAATGTGTGCCCTTTGGATGCATGGGCCATCCAAGATCCCACTTCGCACCACCTGTGGCAGGACGGCTTCGCAATAGGGTCAGTAGGAGTCCCAACCAGTGAGTAAGGCTTTTAACTCCAGTGGTTTATTTTCCACAATCAAATAAACATTAGGCACACTGTCCCTTTAAGGCAAACAAACCATAAAATAAAACCCTACTCCATTAGGGGACTAACTATACAGAAGGTCCCTATCTCTCCTCTGGGTAGCTAGCCTACTTCCAGGTTAAACAAGATTATGCAAATATCTGCAGTGAAAATATATAAAGTCCTTATCTGTGTTTGGGGAGCTTTGTCCCTAGAGAGTCCAAGTAATCCCTTCTGGATACTGCAACAGCAGCTTTAATTCCTCTGCAGGGTTAGGAGGCTGGTTACTAGTAGACAGGGCTGTGTCCAGCAGGCTTGTCTCAGCTTGTGGCAAACCTCTGTCTGGGGGAGCAGAACCTCCGGCGTACTTCCTGGTTTGGAAAAGTCTCTCTCCCTTCCTGCTCAGGTCTGGCATCTTATACAGCTGCCTGACAGCTACCTTAACTCAGCCCTGATGCCCAGGTATCTCTGTGTTAACCCTCTGACTGGTGGTTTCAGACGTCAGAGGTATGTTTCCCATGCATAATTGACAGCGAATGACTTCACCCTGTCACAATCATCCTCCTTCAGAGCTTTTTCAGGATGGTCATGGACAGGAAAGCCTTCCTGAGAATGAAACTCGCTGCTGTGAGCATACAGATGAGGTCAACACCCTAGTGTTAGCTGGATGACCGCTGCACCCTGCATAGAGCACAATCCGAGGCCTAACCCAGGGGTGCGCAAACTGGGGGGCACAACATTTTCAGAGTGCGGCGCTTAGAAGCCCCATGCTCTTCCCCACAACATTTAAATTAAATGCCGGGGGAGAGCGCGAGGCCTCTGTAAGGCTCTTACTTTGTCTCCGGCGGCTTCTTGTGGGTGCAGACAAAGCTTGCTTACCCCTGGCTTAAACCTTTCACTGTCAGGGAACAATGTGTTGCAGGCATCTCCGGCAGTGAAAGGATTAATCATACTACGTATTCAAACCTTGTTTTTTTTGTTTGTTTTGTTTTTCCCTGTATATAGTTTAAAAAATAAATTATATTAAAAAAACACGGATTGCTCTTTCCAACACGGTTTTTATTTTTAAAATCTGATGCTTTGTTCAGGAGATAGAAGCTTATGCAATATTAAGTGTCTGGGAGGTTAAAATAGAGCTCTCCCCAGGGCCCAGTGCTGTATAAAGTTTACCATGGTAACATCTGAAGCAAGAGATTAATGGAGACATAATTTCTAACTGTAGCCAGGTCCCCTCTGGCTCCCCGGTTCCCCGCCCTCTCTCCTCTTAACTCCGCTGCTGCCGTGTGGTTGCGGGTGGCGGTGAGCTCGCCAGCGGCCCCTCTGCAGGGTGCCGCCATGTTGGATTGGTGCATACGCATGCGCAAAGGCTCGCGCAGAAAGTGCGTGGCGGCCATTGAAGGGTTGCACATGCGCAGTGGAGTGAGCGCACATGGCGGCCCATAGGTGCTTAGGGGCAGGAGTACCACACGACGCCAGGGAGCCAATCGCTCGGCTAGGTCTCCTGCAGGAGATACTATTTTGTGGCTGGAATAGGAAGTGTCAGTAAGTGCTGGGACAGGACAGGGGTAGGAGGTATGTGAACAGGGGTCTGTGACCCTCTGCTCTAGGCCAGATTCCCCCTAGGCCCCAGCTAGGCCCCGGCTCCACCAATTAGTTTGTAGCTGCTACAGGGACAGGCCCTTAGGTAGGGACCCTGCCCCACTAGCTAGTAAATAGATCAGGGACACAGCTGGGACCTGGGACCAGATCACTCCTGCTGACAAAGACTGTCATCAAGGTGGGACACTCCAGCGGGAAACCACCCCACGCGGAGGCAGACTCGTCGCGGAGGCTATCGTTGGATCAACGCATCCCTTGTCTGTTCAGTCGGCGCGTCAGGTTGCTGGAGCACCCGGCAGGTACCTTACAGAACGTGCACCAACTGTACTACACTCCATTTAGTGGGCCGCGCAGTCACACACATTGGGGTGGGTGTGGGACCTTGTGGGACTGGGATTCTCTGGACACAGTGTGGGTTACACGGTGGTGGGGTACAGCCGTGTGAGGCGTGTGGCAGTTGTATCTTTAGTCACATAGAGTTATAAGGTATTATAGAGTATAAGATATGTTACAGTAAAGGCCTTTCTATTTTACATTGTGTGTGTTCATTGTTTGGGTCCTGTGAGGGGCTCCTCCCACTACGTTGGGATCCCTCTCAGGTGGAGGCGCTGCACCAAGGTTGTAAGTATATCACCCTAGGCTCCCCGTGGCGGAGGCTTAAGACCCTGTGAGCCAACAGGTAAAGGGCAGCACCAGTAGCCATCTTGTTTATGGGGAAACAGGGCTACATAACACTTAAAAGATTTTTTTAAAGAGCAGAACCTGCTGAGGCAGCGAAATACTAACATTTATCATATTTATCCTGATCAGTCCCTAAAAAACCTCCCTGAGAGCCTCGGTAACCACATTGGGACTCTATGGAATAGATTATATAGTCAGTTTAGTTTATATCAATGTCTGTTATTTCAGCGTTTAACGTATATAATGTGTTTATATTAACCAGCAGCCAATAAGTGGCTAATAGGGCTATTGGCCATTACTATGGGGGAGTGAGGCTTGTGGGGGAGCCCGTGTTGGGGGTAGGGGCCTCGGTAAGTGCCAGTGACATACCAAATAAGACATAAGTGAACTCTAAAGGTTAATGGACATAGGTGGGAGTTCAAAGATTGATCCGCTTTTGAGATCTCATGAGTATCTGCAGAGATTTCTGAGGTTTTCTTAGGATCTTTAATATAAAAGGGTGTTGGAGACCCGGGTACAATATCCCACATTGTAGAGTCCCACCTATTCCTGAGCCACCATATGCCTTTTGTCACAGAATGCCGTGACGGTCGCCATGGTCTTGATCATCTTTACAAAAAATGCATCTTTAGAATGTTCCGTGGCTGGAACTTCACTGCATTTCAAACACTAACATTTCAGGGATGAGACCTCAAACTTTGATAACTCATAACTGGTGCCTGCTTCTTCTGCGATAAGGAGCTGCCTCTGTTACCAAATTGCTTTAAGACCACTTTGGCAGTGTGTGGGTTAGCGCGCAGCATCCATTGCTCCATGCCTGGATATGGCGACCTGCTGCTTTGCCATGTGTGTGCCTCTGCAGACACGCTGGAGGTCGTTCCGTGTAAGACGGCAGCTGGACCACAGGCAGAGTGCCGTGGCGTTTATCCATGCTTTGTGGAGGGGATGCAGCCAGCGACGGAGGTACAGGAGACACATTCAAGATATCACGCTGCTCCAGGCCCTGTGCAGAGGCTACTTGCAGCGACGGAGGTACGGGGGGGGGGGATGGGGACGGACATGGGGGGCAGTGGTTTTAAAGCAGTAATGTGCTCTTCTCACCGTGAAATGTAACCGCCTTCTCTCATTTTTAGCATTGCTGCGGTTTGCAGCAACCCCGCTCATTAAGAAAAAAAATTGAATTTTGTAAATATGAGTTGCCGAAAATTTGTCTCGTGGGGAGATTAAAATGGCTGCAATCCACTAAGAGTAGCATCTGTTGCATACACATATACATATACATATATACATATACATATATACATATACATATATATATATATATATATATATATATATATATACATAGATATATACATATATATATACATACATATATATAAAACAACTGTAAATATTACTGTATGTTCATTTGCATGTCTTAGACAGGTCTGCAACCCTTGCTGCAGTGGAAGCGCTGTATGCTGGGCGATAATGGGGAAAGACAGGGTTGCAGACCTGTCTAAGACATGCAAATGAACATACAGTAATATTTACAGTTGCTTTATGCTTTACTGTGGAGGGTTTTTGTCACTTTTTTTACCCACCATAACCTTAATAATAGTGGTGATTACCTAGTCTAGTCTCAAACCTGCTTAGCCATTAAGACCAACCTCACACTGATGATACCCATCAAGGTTGAAACATGTCTGTGAGTGGGTTTAATGGCTTTGCATCTCATCCCAGCCTCTGTCTAAAAGCTGTGTTTAAAACAGCATGCATTGGCTTGAGGATTTGCTTGTGTAATACGAGCTTGAGACAAAAGGTGGCACTGAGTGTTCATTTGCATGTCATTTCCCAGTATCCCTTGCTGCAGTGGAAGCGCTGTATGCTGGGCGACAATGGGGAAAGACAGGGTTGCAGACCTGTCTAAGACATGCAAATGAACATACAGTAATATTTACAGTTGCTGTATGCTTTACTGTGGAGGGTTTTTGTCACTTTTTTTTACCCACCATAACCTTAATAATAGTGGTGATTACATATATATATATATCTGTATGAATGTATATATAATAGTCTGATTTCTGATTAGCTAAGCTTGTTGACTACTGTACCTGTGTGTACTCCGATGTATCATCCACGATGTAACATTAATGAAAAGAAAGAAATGGCGGGTGAGCAATGTCCGCCACCATTCACCCACATTAAGAAGGCAGGTGTTGCCATGGTAACAGATTATGCCGGTGAAATATGGTAATAAACAGATGCAAACTCGGCAGAAAATCAAGATTTAGTTGAAATGAAACATTAGAGATTAACACGGCAGGAGCTGCCAAGGTGTCATTTTTTGTGACTTACTACCTGTGTTATGTTCTATGGGATGTTACACATTCGTCCATCAAGTTCAACCTACGCTAAATGTGGATGACAGATACTTTATCCTATAACCCTATTTACAGTATATTGATCCATAGAAAGGCAAACAAAAAACCCCAGTAAAATATCATCTAATGATATCTCATTAGGGGAAAAATAAGTCCATTCCTGACTCCAAGAATTGGCAATCACATTACTCCCTGGATCAACATCTTTCCCATGTATACTTATTTGGTATATCCCTGTATTTCCTTTCTAAAAAGATGTCCAACCTTTTTTTACACATCTATTGTATCTGCCATCACAGTCTCCATGGGTAATGAATTCCACATTTTCAAAATTATCATATCCCCTCTTAGCTGCCTCTTTTCTAATGTAAAAAAATCGAATTTAGCTAGCCTCTCCTCATAAATCAGATTATTTGTCCCATGTATTAATTTGGTGGCTCTTCTCTGCACTTTCTCCAATTTATAATGTCTTTTCTAAGGACTGGTGCCTACAATTGTACTCCATATTTAAGGTGTGGTCTTACTAATGCTTTGTAAAGGGGCATAATTATGTTTACTTCCCTTAAATCCATTGGCCATTTATTGTAAGATAAGATCTTGTTTGCCTTTGCAGTTACTGCATGACTTTGGGCACTATTGCTGTACACTATTTTGTACATTAACCTCTTGTGTGGAACCGTATCAAAGCCTATGCAAAATCTAAGTAGATCACAATAATTTAGTATTTTCTATAAATACTTTTTAGTGTAATTTTCGATCCCCAATATAATAGTGGTTGGATGGTAATGTTAATATAATATCCGTCTTACAAGGTACAAGGAGATGGTGTCTGAGAAGAGGAGACAGGAAGCCCTTGAACGAGAAGAGGAGCATAAATGGAGACATGACAACTCTGATGCAATGCAGAAGGCAGAAGGCAGAAGAGGAGAAAGGAGGGAGAAGGCAGAACGAGGTGGGGCAGGGGGAAGCAGAGGTGATGCCCGAGGAGAATCCAGGGGAGAGCCTAGAGAGCAAGGAGAAGCTGACAGAGTAAGGACCTGCAGATATGTGGCATATCGGTCTGTGTGTACTTGTATCTGTATGATTCACTTATCAGAGAGAGTGACTGAGCATGGACTTCCCTTCCATCCATTGCCCATTTATTGTAAGATAAGATCTTGTTTGCCTTTGCAGTTACTGCATGACTTTGGGCACTATTGCTGTGTACAAGCACTCCTAAATCCTTCTCCATCAAGGATTCCCCCAATTTATCCCCATTTAATTTGCAAGTCTCCTGTTTATTCTTGTTTCTCAAATGCATAACCTTACATTTATCTGTATTAAACCTCATCTGCCATTTACCTGCCCAAGTTTCCAGTCTCCCCAAGTCCTTCTGGAGAGAAATTACATCCTGCTCTGATTCTACTACCTTACACAATTTAGTTTCATCAGCAAAGATTGAGACTTTGCTCTCGATGCCAACCTCAAGGTCATTAACAAACAAGTTAAAAAGCAGGGGTCCCAGTACCGATCCCTGAGGTACTCCACTCACGACTTTAGCCCAACCTGAAAAAGTTCCATTTACGACAACTCTATGTTGTGTATCCTTCAACCAGTTTTCAATCCAGGTGCAAATATTTTTAGAGTCCAATTTGCTTTATTTTGTACAGTAACCTCTTGTGTGGAACCGTATCAAAGCCTATGCAAAATCGAAGTAGATCACAATAATTTAGTATTTTCTATAAATATTTTTAGTGTAATTTTCAATCCCCAATATAATAGTGTTTGGATGGTAATGTTAATATAATATCCGTCTTACCAGGTACAAGGAGATGGTGTCTGAGAAGAGCAGACAGGAAGCCCTTGAACGAGAAGAGGAGCATAAATGGAGACATGACAACTCCGATGGAGTGCAGAAGGCAGAAGAAGAGGAGAAAGGAGGGAGAAGGCAGAATGAGGTGGGGCAGGGGGAAGCAGCGGTGATGCCCGAGGAGGAGAATCCAGGGGAGAGCCTAGAGAGCAAGGAGAAGCTGACAGAGTAAGGACCTGCAGATATGTGGCATATCGGTGTGTGTGTACTTGTATCTGTATGAGTCACTTATCAGAGAGAGTGACTGAGCATGGACTTCCCTTCCATCCATTGCCCATTTATTGTAAGATAAGATCTTGTTTGCCTTTGCAGTTACTGCATGACTTTGGGCACTATTGCTGTGTACAAGCACTCCTAAATCCTTCTCCATCAAGGATTCCCCCAATTTATCCCCATTTAATTTGCAAGTCTCCTGTTTATTCTTGTTTCTCAAATGCATAACCTTACATTTATCTGTATTAAACCTCATCTGCCATTTACCTGCCCAAGTTTCCAGTCTCCCCAAGTCCTTCTGGAGAGAAATTACATCATGCTCTGATTCTACTACCTTACACAATTTAGTATCATCAGCAAAGATTGCGACTTTGCTCACGATGCCAACCTCAAGGTCATTAACAAACAAGTTAAAAAGCAGGGGTCCCAGTACCGATCCCTGAGGTACTCCACTCACGACTTTAGCCCAACCTGAAAAAGTTCCATTTACGACAACTCTATGTTGTGTATCCTTCAACCAGTTTTCAATCCAGGTGCAAATATTTTTAGAGTCCAATTTGCTTTATTTTGTACAGTAACCTCTTGTGTGGAACCGTATCAAAGCCTATGCAAAATCTAAGTAGATCACAATAATTTAGTATTTTCTATAAATACATTTTAGTGTAATTTTCAATCCCCAATATAATAGTGGTTGGTGGTATAATAGTAATAGAATGTTAATATAATATCCGTCTTACCAGGTACAAGGAGATGGTGTCTGAGAATAGCATACAGGAAGCCCTTGAACGAGAAGAGGAGCATAAATGGAGACATGACAACTCCGATGGAGTGCAGAAAGCAGAAGAAGAGGAGAAAGGAGGGAGAAGGCAGAACGAGGTGGGGCAGGGGGAAGCAGAGGTGATGCCCGCGAAGGAGAATCCAGGGGAGAGCCTAGAGAGCAAGGAGAAGCTGACAGAGTAAGGACCTGCAGATATGTGGCATATCGGTCTGTGTGTACTTGTATCTGTATGATTCACTTATCAGAGAGAGTGACTGAGCATGGACTTCCCTTCCATCCATTGCCCATTTATTGTAAGATAAGATCTTGTTTGCCTTTGCAGTTACTGCATGACTTTGGGCACTATTGCTGTGTACAAGCACTCCTAAATCCTTCTCCATCAAGGATTCCCCCAATTTATCCCCATTTAATTTGCAAGTCTCCTGTTTATTCTTGTTTCTCAAATGCATAACCTTACATTTATCTGTATTAAACCTCATCTGCCATTTACCTGCCCAAGTTTCCAGTCTCCCCAAGTCCTTCTGGAGAGAAAGTACATCCTGCTCTGATTCTACTACCTTACACAATTTAGTATCATCAGCAAAGATTGAGACTTTGCTCTCGATGCCAACCTCAAGGTCATTAACAAACAAGTTAAAAAGCAGGGGTCCTAGTACCGATCCCTGAGGTACTCCACTCACGACTTTAGCCCAACCTGAAAAAGTTCCATTTACGACAACTCTATGTTGTGTATCCTTCAACCAGTTTTCAATCCAGGTGCAAATATTTTTAGAGTCCAATTTGCTTTATTTTGTACATTAACCTCTTGTGTGGAACCGTATCAAAGCCTATGCAAAATCTAAGTAGATCACAATAATTTAGTATTTTCTATAAATACTTTTTAGTGTAATTTTCAATCCCCAATATAATAGTGGTTGGATGGTCATGTTAATATAATATCCGTCTTACCAGGTACAAGGAGATGGTGTCTGAGAAGAGCAGACAGGAAGCCCTTGAACGAGAAGAGGAGCATAAATGGAGACATGACAACTCCGATGGAGTGCAGAAGGCAGAAGAAGAGGAGAAAGGAGGGAGAAGGCAGAACGAGGTGGGGCAGGGGGAAGCAGAGGTGATGCCCGACAAGGAGAATCCAGGGGAGAGCCTAGAGAGCAAGGAGAAACTGACAGAGTAAGGACCTGCAGATATGTGGCATATCGGTCTGTGTGTACTTGTATCTGTATGATTCACTTATCAGAGAGAGTGACTGAGCATGGACTTCCCTTCCATCCATTGCCCATTTATTGTAAGATAAGATCTTGTTTGCCTTTGCAGTTACTGCATGACTTTGGGCACTATTGCTGTGTACAAGCACTCCTAAATCCTTCTCCATCAAGGATTCCCCCAATTTATCCCCATTTAATTTGCAAGTCTCCTGTTTATTCTTGTTTCTCAAATGCATAACCTTACATTTATCTGTATTAAACCTCATCTGCCATTTATCTGCCAAGTTTCCAGTCTCCCCAAGTCCTTCTGGAGAGAAATTACATCCTGCTCTGATTCTACTACCTTACACAATTTAGTATCATCAGCAAAGATTAAGACTTTGCTCTCGATGCCAACCTCAAGGTCATTAACAAACAAGTTAAAAAGCAGGGGTCCTAGTACCGATCCCTAAGGTACTCCACTCACGACTTTAGCCCAACCTGAAAAAGTTCCATTTACGACAACTCTATGTTGTGTATCCTTCAACCAGTTTTCAATCCAGGTGCAAATATTTTTAGAGTCCAATTTGCTTTATTTTGTACATTAACCTCTTGTGTGGAACCGTATCAAAGCCTATGCAAAATCTAAGTAGATCACAATAATTTAGTATTTTCTATAAATACTTTTTAGTGTAATTTTCAATCCCCAATATAATAGTGGTTGGATGGTAATGTTAATATAATATCCGTCTTACCAGGTACAAGGAGATGGTGTCTGAGAAGAGCAGACAGGAAGCCCTTGAACGAGAAGAGGAGCATGAATGGAGACATGACAACTCCGATGGAGTGCAGAAAGCAGAAGAAGAGGAGAAAGGAGGGAGAAGGCAGAACGAGGTGGGGCAGGGGGAAGCAGAGGTGATGCCCGCGAAGGAGAATCCAGTGGAGAGCCTAGAGAGCAAGGAGAAGCTGACAGAGTAAGGACCTGCAGATATGTGGCATATCGGTCTGTGTGTACTTGTATCTGTATGATTCACTTATCAGAGAGAGTGACTGAGCATGGACTTCCCTTCCATCCATTGCCCATTTATTGTAAGATAAGATCTTGTTTGCCTTTGCAGTTACTGCATGACTTTGGGCACTATTGCTGTGTACAAGCACTCCTAAATCCTTCTCCATCAAGGATTCCCCCAATTTATCCCCATTTAATTTGCAAGTCTCCTGTTTATTCTTGTTTCTCAAATGCATAACCTTACATTTATCTGTATTAAACCTCATCTGCCATTTACCTGCCCAAGTTTCCAGTCTCCCCAAGTCCTTCTGGAGAGAAATTACATCCTGCTCTGATTCTACTACCTTACACAATTTAATATCATCAGCAAAGATTAAGACTTTGCTCTCGATGCCAACCTCAAGGTCATTAACAAACAAGTTAAAAAGCAGGGGTCCTAGTACCGATCCCTGAGGTACTCCACTCACGACTTTAGCCCAACCTGAAAAAGTTCCATTTACGACAACTCTATGTTGTGTATCCTTCAACCAGTTTTCAATCCAGGTGCAAATATTTTTAGAGTCCAATTTGCTTTATTTTGTACATTAACCTCTTGTGTGGAACCGTATCAAAGCCTATGCAAAATCTAAGTAGATCACAATAATTTTGTATTTTCTATAAATACTTTTTAGTGTAATTTTCAATCCCCAATATAATAGTGGTTGGATGGTAATGTTAATATAATATCCGTCTTACCAGGTACAAGGAGATGGTGTCTGAGAAGAGCAGACAGGAAGCCCTTGAACGAGAAGAGGAGCATAAATGGAGACATGACAACTCCGATGGAGTGCAGAAGGCAGAAGAAGAGGAGAAAGGAGGGAGAAGGCAGAACGAGGTGGGGCAGGGGGAAGCAGAGGTGATGCCCGACAAGGAGAATCCAGGGGAGAGCCTAGAGAGCAAGGAGAAACTGACAGAGTAAGGACCTGCAGATATGTGGCATATCGGTCTGTGTGTACTTGTATCTGTATGATTCACTTATCAGAGAGAGTGACTGAGCATGGACTTCCCTTCCATCCATTGCCCATTTATTGTAAGATAAGATCTTGTTTGCCTTTGCAGTTACTGCATGACTTTGGGCACTATTGCTGTGTACAAGCACTCCTAAATCCTTCTCCATCAAGGATTCCCCCAATTTATCCCCATTTAATTTGCAAGTCTCCTGTTTATTCTTGTTTCTCAAATGCATAACCTTACATTTATCTGTATTAAACCTCATCTGCCATTTATCTGCCAAGTTTCCAGTCTCCCCAAGTCCTTCTGGAGAGAAATTACATCCTGCTCTGATTCTACTACCTTACACAATTTAGTATCATCAGCAAAGATTAAGACTTTGCTCTCGATGCCAACCTCAAGGTCATTAACAAACAAGTTAAAAAGCAGGGGTCCTAGTACCGATCCCTGAGGTACTCCACTCACGACTTTAGCCCAACCTGAAAAAGTTCCATTTACGACAACTCTATGTTGTGTATCCTTCAACCAGTTTTCAATCCAGGTGCAAATATTTTTAGAGTCCAATTTGCTTTATTTTGTACATTAACCTCTTGTGTGGAACCGTATCAAAGCCTATGCAAAATCTAAGTAGATCACAATAATTTAGTATTTTCTATAAATACTTTTTAGTGTAATTTTCAATCCCCAATATAATAGTGGTTGGATGGTAATGTTAATATAATATCCGTCTTACCAGGTACAAGGAGATGGTGTCTGAGAAGAGCAGACAGGAAGCCCTTGAACGAGAAGAGGAGCATAAATGGAGACATGACAACTCCGATGGAGTGCAGAAGGCAGAAGAAGAGGAGAAAGGAGGGAGAAGGCAGAACGAGGTGGGGCAGGGGGAAGCAGAGGTGATGCCCGACAAGGAGAATCCAGGGGAGAGCCTAGAGAGCAAGGAGAAACTGACAGAGTAAGGACCTGCAGATATGTGGCATATCGGTCTGTGTGTACTTGTATCTGTATGATTCACTTATCAGAGAGAGTGACTGAGCATGGACTTCCCTTCCATCCATTGCCCATTTATTGTAAGATAAGATCTTGTTTGCCTTTGCAGTTACTGCATGACTTTGGGCACTATTGCTGTGTACAAGCACTCCTAAATCCTTCTCCATCAAGGATTCCCCCAATTTATCCCCATTTAATTTGCAAGTCTCCTGTTTATTCTTGTTTCTCAAATGCATAACCTTACATTTATCTGTATTAAACCTCATCTGCCATTTATCTGCCAAGTTTCCAGTCTCCCCAAGTCCTTCTGGAGAGAAATTACATCCTGCTCTGATTCTACTACCTTACACAATTTAGTATCATCAGCAAAGATTAAGACTTTGCTCTCGATGCCAACCTCAAGGTCATTAACAAACAAGTTAAAAAGCAGGGGTCCTAGTACCGATCCCTAAGGTACTCCACTCACGACTTTAGCCCAACCTGAAAAAGTTCCATTTACGACAACTCTATGTTGTGTATCCTTCAACCAGTTTTCAATCCAGGTGCAAATATTTTTAGAGTCCAATTTGCTTTATTTTGTACATTAACCTCTTGTGTGGAACCGTATCAAAGCCTATGCAAAATCTAAGTAGATCACAATAATTTAGTATTTTCTATAAATACTTTTTAGTGTAATTTTCAATCCCCAATATAATAGTGGTTGGATGGTAATGTTAATATAATATCCGTCTTACCAGGTACAAGGAGATGGTGTCTGAGAAGAGCAGACAGGAAGCCCTTGAACGAGAAGAGGAGCATGAATGGAGACATGACAACTCCGATGGAGTGCAGAAAGCAGAAGAAGAGGAGAAAGGAGGGAGAAGGCAGAACGAGGTGGGGCAGGGGGAAGCAGAGGTGATGCCCGCGAAGGAGAATCCAGTGGAGAGCCTAGAGAGCAAGGAGAAGCTGACAGAGTAAGGACCTGCAGATATGTGGCATATCGGTCTGTGTGTACTTGTATCTGTATGATTCACTTATCAGAGAGAGTGACTGAGCATGGACTTCCCTTCCATCCATTGCCCATTTATTGTAAGATAAGATCTTGTTTGCCTTTGCAGTTACTGCATGACTTTGGGCACTATTGCTGTGTACAAGCACTCCTAAATCCTTCTCCATCAAGGATTCCCCCAATTTATCCCCATTTAATTTGCAAGTCTCCTGTTTATTCTTGTTTCTCAAATGCATAACCTTACATTTATCTGTATTAAACCTCATCTGCCATTTACCTGCCCAAGTTTCCAGTCTCCCCAAGTCCTTCTGGAGAGAAATTACATCCTGCTCTGATTCTACTACCTTACACAATTTAGTATCATCAGCAAAGATTAAGACTTTGCTCTCGATGCCAACCTCAAGGTCATTAACAAACAAGTTAAAAAGCAGGGGTCCTAGTACCGATCCCTGAGGTACTCCACTCACGACTTTAGCCCAACCTGAAAAAGTTCCATTTACGACAACTCTATGTTGTGTATCCTTCAACCAGTTTTCAATCCAGGTGCAAATATTTTTAGAGTCCAATTTGCTTTATTTTGTACATTAACCTCTTGTGTGTAACCGTATCAAAGCCTATGCAAAATCTAAGTAGATCACAATAATTTAGTATTTTCTATAAATACTTTTTAGTGTAATTTTCAATCCCCAATATAATAGTGGTTGGATGGTAATGTTAATATAATATCCGTCTTACCAGGTACAAGGAGATGGTGTCTGAGAAGAGCAGACAGGAAGCCCTTGAACGAGAAGAGGAGCATGAATGGAGACATGACAACTCCGATGGAGTGCAGAAAGCAGAAGAAGAGGAGAAAGGAGGGAGAAGGCAGAACGAGGTGGGGCAGGGGGAAGCAGAGGTGATGCCCGCGAAGGAGAATCCAGGGGAGAGCCTAGAGAGCAAGGAGAAGCTGACAGAGTAAGGACCTGCAGATATGTGGCATATCGGTCTGTGTGTACTTGTATCTGTATGATTCACTTATCAGAGAGAGTGACTGAGCATGGACTTCCCTTCCATCCATTGCCCATTTATTGTAAGATAAGATCTTGTTTGCCTTTGCAGTTACTGCATGACTTTGGGCACTATTGCTGTGTACAAGCACTCCTAAATCCTTCTCCATCAAGGATTCCCCCAATTTATCCCCATTTAATTTGCAAGTCTCCTGTTTATTCTTGTTTCTCAAATGCATAACCTTACATTTATCTGTATTAAACCTCATCTGCCATTTACCTGCCCAAGTTTCCAGTCTCCCCAAGTCCTTCTGGAGAGAAAGTACATCCTGCTCTGATTCTACTACCTTACACAATTTAGTATCATCAGCAAAGATTGAGACTTTGCTCTCGATGCCAACCTCAAGGTCATTAACAAACAAGTTAAAAAGCAGGGGTCCTAGTACCGATCCCTGAGGTACTCCACTCACGACTTTAGCCCAACCTGAAAAAGTTCCATTTACGACAACTCTATGTTGTGTATCCTTCAACCAGTTTTCAATCCAGGTGCAAATATTTTTAGAGTCCAATTTGCTTTATTTTGTACATTAACCTCTTGTGTGGAACCGTATCAAAGCCTATGCAAAATCTAAGTAGATCACAATAATTTTGTATTTTCTATAAATACTTTTTAGTGTAATTTTCAATCCCCAATATAATAGTGGTTGGATGGTAATGTTAATATAATATCCGTCTTACCAGGTACAAGGAGATGGTGTCTGAGAAGAGCAGACAGGAAGCCCTTGAACGAGAAGAGGAGCATAAATGGAGACATGACAACTCCGATGGAGTGCAGAAGGCAGAAGAAGAGGAGAAAGGAGGGAGAAGGCAGAACGAGGTGGGGCAGGGGGAAGCAGAGGTGATGCCCGACAAGGAGAATCCAGGGGAGAGCCTAGAGAGCAAGGAGAAACTGACAGAGTAAGGACCTGCAGATATGTGGCATATCGGTCTGTGTGTACTTGTATCTGTATGATTCACTTATCAGAGAGAGTGACTGAGCATGGACTTCCCTTCCATCCATTGCCCATTTATTGTAAGATAAGATCTTGTTTGCCTTTGCAGTTACTGCATGACTTTGGGCACTATTGCTGTGTACAAGCACTCCTAAATCCTTCTCCATCAAGGATTCCCCCAATTTATCCCCATTTAATTTGCAAGTCTCCTGTTTATTCTTGTTTCTCAAATGCATAACCTTACATTTATCTGTATTAAACCTCATCTGCCATTTATCTGCCAAGTTTCCAGTCTCCCCAAGTCCTTCTGGAGAGAAATTACATCCTGCTCTGATTCTACTACCTTACACAATTTAGTATCATCAGCAAAGATTAAGACTTTGCTCTCGATGCCAACCTCAAGGTCATTAACAAACAAGTTAAAAAGCAGGGGTCCTAGTACCGATCCCTGAGGTACTCCACTCACGACTTTAGCCCAACCTGAAAAAGTTCCATTTACGACAACTCTATGTTGTGTATCCTTCAACCAGTTTTCAATCCAGGTGCAAATATTTTTAGAGTCCAATTTGCTTTATTTTGTACATTAACCTCTTGTGTGGAACCGTATCAAAGCCTATGCAAAATCTAAGTAGATCACAATAATTTAGTATTTTCTATAAATACTTTTTAGTGTAATTTTCAATCCCCAATATAATAGTGGTTGGATGGTAATGTTAATATAATATCCGTCTTACCAGGTACAAGGAGATGGTGTCTGAGAAGAGCAGACAGGAAGCCCTTGAACGAGAAGAGGAGCATAAATGGAGACATGACAACTCCGATGGAGTGCAGAAGGCAGAAGAAGAGGAGAAAGGAGGGAGAAGGCAGAACGAGGTGGGGCAGGGGGAAGCAGAGGTGATGCCCGACAAGGAGAATCCAGGGGAGAGCCTAGAGAGCAAGGAGAAACTGACAGAGTAAGGACCTGCAGATATGTGGCATATCGGTCTGTGTGTACTTGTATCTGTATGATTCACTTATCAGAGAGAGTGACTGAGCATGGACTTCCCTTCCATCCATTGCCCATTTATTGTAAGATAAGATCTTGTTTGCCTTTGCAGTTACTGCATGACTTTGGGCACTATTGCTGTGTACAAGCACTCCTAAATCCTTCTCCATCAAGGATTCCCCCAATTTATCCCCATTTAATTTGCAAGTCTCCTGTTTATTCTTGTTTCTCAAATGCATAACCTTACATTTATCTGTATTAAACCTCATCTGCCATTTATCTGCCAAGTTTCCAGTCTCCCCAAGTCCTTCTGGAGAGAAATTACATCCTGCTCTGATTCTACTACCTTACACAATTTAGTATCATCAGCAAAGATTAAGACTTTGCTCTCGATGCCAACCTCAAGGTCATTAACAAACAAGTTAAAAAGCAGGGGTCCTAGTACCGATCCCTAAGGTACTCCACTCACGACTTTAGCCCAACCTGAAAAAGTTCCATTTACGACAACTCTATGTTGTGTATCCTTCAACCAGTTTTCAATCCAGGTGCAAATATTTTTAGAGTCCAATTTGCTTTATTTTGTACATTAACCTCTTGTGTGGAACCGTATCAAAGCCTATGCAAAATCTAAGTAGATCACAATAATTTAGTATTTTCTATAAATACTTTTTAGTGTAATTTTCAATCCCCAATATAATAGTGGTTGGATGGTAATGTTAATATAATATCCGTCTTACCAGGTACAAGGAGATGGTGTCTGAGAAGAGCAGACAGGAAGCCCTTGAACGAGAAGAGGAGCATGAATGGAGACATGACAACTCCGATGGAGTGCAGAAAGCAGAAGAAGAGGAGAAAGGAGGGAGAAGGCAGAACGAGGTGGGGCAGGGGGAAGCAGAGGTGATGCCCGCGAAGGAGAATCCAATGGAGAGCCTAGAGAGCAAGGAGAAGCTGACAGAGTAAGGACCTGCAGATATGTGGCATATCGGTCTGTGTGTACTTGTATCTGTATGATTCACTTATCAGAGAGAGTGACTGAGCATGGACTTCCCTTCCATCCATTGCCCATTTATTGTAAGATAAGATCTTGTTTGCCTTTGCAGTTACTGCATGACTTTGGGCACTATTGCTGTGTACAAGCACTCCTAAATCCTTCTCCATCAAGGATTCCCCCAATTTATCCCCATTTAATTTGCAAGTCTCCTGTTTATTCTTGTTTCTCAAATGCATAACCTTACATTTATCTGTATTAAACCTCATCTGCCATTTACGTGCCCAAGTTTCCAGTCTCCCCAAGTCCTTCTGGAGAGAAATTACATCCTGCTCTGATTCTACTACCTTACACAATTTAGTATCATCAGCAAAGATTAAGACTTTGCTCTCGATGCCAACCTCAAGGTCATTAACAAACAAGTTAAAAAGCAGGGGTCCTAGTACCGATCCCTGAGGTACTCCACTCACGACTTTAGCCCAACCTGAAAAAGTTCCATTTACGACAACTCTATGTTGTGTATCCTTCAACCAGTTTTCAATCCAGGTGCAAATATTTTTAGAGTCCAATTTGCTTTATTTTGTACATTAACCTCTTGTGTGTAACCGTATCAAAGCCTATGCAAAATCTAAGTAGATCACAATAATTTAGTATTTTCTATAAATACTTTTTAGTGTAATTTTCAATCCCCAATATAATAGTGGTTGGATGGTAATGTTAATATAATATCCGTCTTACCAGGTACAAGGAGATGGTGTCTGAGAAGAGCAGACAGGAAGCCCTTGAACGAGAAGAGGAGCATGAATGGAGACATGACAACTCCGATGGAGTGCAGAAAGCAGAAGAAGAGGAGAAAGGAGGGAGAAGGCAGAACGAGGTGGGGCAGGGGGAAGCAGAGGTGATGCCCGCGAAGGAGAATCCAGGGGAGAGCCTAGAGAGCAAGGAGAAGCTGACAGAGTAAGGACCTGCAGATATGTGGCATATCGGTCTGTGTGTACTTGTATCTGTATGATTCACTTATCAGAGAGAGTGACTGAGCATGGACTTCCCTTCCATCCATTGCCCATTTATTGTAAGATAAGATCTTGTTTGCCTTTGCAGTTACTGCATGACTTTGGGCACTATTGCTGTGTACAAGCACTCCTAAATCCTTCTCCATCAAGGATTCCCCCAATTTATCCCCATTTAATTTGCAAGTCTCCTGTTTATTCTTGTTTCTCAAATGCATAACCTTACATTTATCTGTATTAAACCTCATCTGCCATTTACCTGCCCAAGTTTCCAGTCTCCCCAAGTCCTTCTGGAGAGAAAGTACATCCTGCTCTGATTCTACTACCTTACACAATTTAGTATCATCAGCAAAGATTGAGACTTTGCTCTCGATGCCAACCTCAAGGTCATTAACAAACAAGTTAAAAAGCAGGGGTCCTAGTACCGATCCCTGAGGTACTCCACTCACGACTTTAGCCCAACCTGAAAAAGTTCCATTTACGACAACTCTATGTTGTGTATCCTTCAACCAGTTTTCAATCCAGGTGCAAATATTTTTAGAGTCCAATTTGCTTTATTTTGTACATTAACCTCTTGTGTGGAACCGTATCAAAGCCTATGCAAAATCTAAGTAGATCACAATAATTTAGTATTTTCTATAAATACTTTTTAGTGTAATTTTCAATCCCCAATATAATAGTGGTTGGATGGTAATGTTAATATAATATCCGTCTTACCAGGTACAAGGAGATGGTGTCTGAGAAGAGCAGACAGGAAGCCCTTGAACGAGAAGAGGAGCATAAATGGAGACATGACAACTCCGATGGAGTGCAGAAGGCAGAAGAAGAGGAGAAAGGAGGGAGAAGGCAGAACGAGGTGGGGCAGGGGGAAGCAAAGGTGATGCCCGAGAAGGAGAATCCAGGGGAGAGCCTAGAGAGCAAGGAGAAGCTGACAGAGTAAGGACCTGCAGATATGTGGCATATCGGTCTGTGTGTACTTGTATCTGTATGATTCACTTATCAGAGAGAGTGACTGAGCATGGACTTCCCTTCCATTCATTGCCCATTTATTGTAAGATAAGATCTTGTTTGCCTTTGCTGTTACTGCATGACTTTGGGCACTATTGCTGTGTACAAGCACTCCTAAATCCTTCTCCATCAAGGATTCCCCCAATTTATCCCCATTTAATTTACAAGTCTCCTGTTTATTCTTGTTTCTCAAATGCATAACCTTACATTTATCTGTATTAAACCTCATCTGCCATTTATCTGCCCAAGTTTCCAGTCTCCCCAAGTCCTTCTGGAGAGAAATTACATCCTGCTCTGATTCTACTACCTTACACAATTTAGTATCATCAGCAAAGATTAAGACTTTGCTCTCGATGCCAACCTCAAGGTCATTAACAAACAAGTTAAAAAGCAGGGGTCCTAGTACCGATCCCTAAGGTACTCCACTCACGACTTTAGCCCAACCTGAAAAAGTTCCATTTACGACAACTCTATGTTGTGTATCCTTCAACCAGTTTTCAATCCAGGTGCAAATATTTTTAGAGTCCAATTTGCTTTATTTTGTACATTAACCTCTTGTGTGGAACCGTATCAAAGCCTATGCAAAATCTAAGTAGATCACAATAATTTAGTATTTTCTATAAATACTTTTTAGTGTAATTTTCAATCCCCAATATAATAGTGGTTGGATGGTAATGTTAATATAATATCCGTCTTACCAGGTACAAGGAGATGGTGTCTGAGAAGAGCAGACAGGAAGCCCTTGAACGAGAAGAGGAGCATGAATGGAGACATGACAACTCCGATGGAGTGCAGAAAGCAGAAGAAGAGGAGAAAGGAGGGAGAAGGCAGAACGAGGTGGGGCAGGGGGAAGCAGAGGTGATGCCCGCGAAGGAGAATCCAGGGGAGAGCCTAGAGAGCAAGGAGAAGCTGACAGAGTAAGGACCTGCAGATATGTGGCATATCGGTCTGTGTGTACTTGTATCTGTATGATTCACTTATCAGAGAGAGTGACTGAGCATGGACTTCCCTTCCATCCATTGCCCATTTATTGTAAGATAAGATCTTGTTTGCCTTTGCAGTTACTGCATGACTTTGGGCACTATTGCTGTGTACAAGCACTCCTAAATCCTTCTCCATCAAGGATTCCCCCAATTTATCCCCATTTAATTTGCAAGTCTCCTGTTTATTCTTGTTTCTCAAATGCATAACCTTACATTTATCTGTATTAAACCTCATCTGCCATTTACCTGCCCAAGTTTCCAGTCTCCCCAAGTCCTTCTGGAGAGAAAGTACATCCTGCTCTGATTCTACTACCTTACACAATTTAGTATCATCAGCAAAGATTGAGACTTTGCTCTCGATGCCAACCTCAAGGTCATTAACAAACAAGTTAAAAAGCAGGGGTCCTAGTACCGATCCCTGAGGTACTCCACTCACGACTTTAGCCCAACCTGAAAAAGTTCCATTTACGACAACTCTATGTTGTGTATCCTTCAACCAGTTTTCAATCCAGGTGCAAATATTTTTAGAGTCCAATTTGCTTTATTTTGTACATTAACCTCTTGTGTGGAACCGTATCAAAGCCTATGCAAAATCTAAGTAGATCACAATAATTTAGTATTTTCTATAAATACTTTTTAGTGTAATTTTCAATCCCCAATATAATAGTGGTTGGATGGTAATGTTAATATAATATCCGTCTTACCAGGTACAAGGAGATGGTGTCTGAGAAGAGCAGACAGGAAGCCCTTGAACGAGAAGAGGAGCATAAATGGAGACATGACAACTCCGATGGAGTGCAGAAGGCAGAAGAAGAGGAGAAAGGAGGGAGAAGGCAGAACGAGGTGGGGCAGGGGGAAGCAAAGGTGATGCCCGAGAAGGAGAATCCAGGGGAGAGCCTAGAGAGCAAGGAGAAGCTGACAGAGTAAGGACCTGCAGATATGTGGCATATCGGTCTGTGTGTACTTGTATCTGTATGATTCACTTATCAGAGAGAGTGACTGAGCATGGACTTCCCTTCCATTCATTGCCCATTTATTGTAAGATAAGATCTTGTTTGCCTTTGCTGTTACTGCATGACTTTGGGCACTATTGCTGTGTACAAGCACTCCTAAATCCTTCTCCATCAAGGATTCCCCCAATTTATCCCCATTTAATTTACAAGTCTCCTGTTTATTCTTGTTTCTCAAATGCATAACCTTACATTTATCTGTATTAAACCTCATCTGCCATTTACCTGCCCAAGTTTCTAGTCTCCCCAAGTCCTTCTGGAGAGAAATTACATCCTGCTCTGATTCTACTACCTTACACAATTTAGTATCATCAGCAAAGATTAAGACTTTGCTCTCGATGCCAACCTCAAGGTCATTAACAAACAAGTTAAAAAGCAGGGGTCCTAGTACCGATCCCTGAGGTACTCCACTCACGACTTTAGCCCAACCTGAAAAAGTTCCATTTACGACAACTCTATGTTGTGTATCCTTCAACCAGTTTTCAATCCAGGTGCAAATATTTTTAGAGTCCAATTTGCTTTATTTTGTACATTAACCTCTTGTGTGGAACCGTATCAAAGCCTATGCAAAATCTAAGTAGATCACAATAATTTAGTATTTTCTATAAATACTTTTTAGTGTAATTTTCAATCCCCAATATAATAGTGGTTGGATGGTAATGTTAATATAATATCCGTCTTACCAGGTACAAGGAGATGGTGTCTGAGAAGAGCAGACAGGAAGCCCTTGAACGAGAAGAGGAGCATAAATGGAGACATGACAACTCCGATGGAGTGCAGAAGGCAGAAGAAGAGGAGAAAGGAGGGAGAAGGCAGAACGAGGTGGGGCAGGGGGAAGCAGAGGTGATGCCCGACAAGGAGAATCCAGGGGAGAGCCTAGAGAGCAAGGAGAAACTGACAGAGTAAGGACCTGCAGATATGTGGCATATCGGTCTGTGTGTACTTGTATCTGTATGATTCACTTATCAGAGAGAGTGACTGAGCATGGACTTCCCTTCCATCCATTGCCCATTTATTGTAAGATAAGATCTTGTTTGCCTTTGCAGTTACTGCATGACTTTGGGCACTATTGCTGTGTACAAGCACTCCTAAATCCTTCTCCATCAAGGATTCCCCCAATTTATCCCCATTTAATTTGCAAGTCTCCTGTTTATTCTTGTTTCTCAAATGCATAACCTTACATTTATCTGTATTAAACCTCATCTGCCATTTATCTGCCCAAGTTTCCAGTCTCCCCAAGTCCTTCTGGAGAGAAATTACATCCTGCTCTGATTCTACTACCTTACACAATTTAGTATCATCAGCAAAGATTAAGACTTTGCTCTCGATGCCAACCTCAAGGTCATTAACAAACAAGTTAAAAAGCAGGGGTCCTAGTACCGATCCCTAAGGTACTCCACTCACGACTTTAGCCCAACCTGAAAAAGTTCCATTTACGACAACTCTATGTTGTGTATCCTTCAACCAGTTTTCAATCCAGGTGCAAATATTTTTAGAGTCCAATTTGCTTTATTTTGTACATTAACCTCTTGTGTGGAACCGTATCAAAGCCTATGCAAAATCTAAGTAGATCACAATAATTTAGTATTTTCTATAAATACTTTTTAGTGTAATTTTCAATCCCCAATATAATAGTGGTTGGATGGTAATGTTAATATAATATCCGTCTTACCAGGTACAAGGAGATGGTGTCTGAGAAGAGCAGACAGGAAGCCCTTGAACGAGAAGAGGAGCATGAATGGAGACATGACAACTCCGATGGAGTGCAGAAAGCAGAAGAAGAGGAGAAAGGAGGGAGAAGGCAGAACGAGGTGGGGCAGGGGGAAGCAGAGGTGATGCCCGCGAAGGAGAATCCAGGGGAGAGCCTAGAGAGCAAGGAGAAGCTGACAGAGTAAGGACCTGCAGATATGTGGCATATCGGTCTGTGTGTACTTGTATCTGTATGATTCACTTATCAGAGAGAGTGACTGAGCATGGACTTCCCTTCCATCCATTGCCCATTTATTGTAAGATAAGATCTTGTTTGCCTTTGCAGTTACTGCATGACTTTGGGCACTATTGCTGTGTACAAGCACTCCTAAATCCTTCTCCATCAAGGATTCCCCCAATTTATCCCCATTTAATTTGCAAGTCTCCTGTTTATTCTTGTTTCTCAAATGCATAACCTTACATTTATCTGTATTAAACCTCATCTGCCATTTACCTGCCCAAGTTTCCAGTCTCCCCAAGTCCTTCTGGAGAGAAATTACATCCTGCTCTGATTCTACTACCTTACACAATTTAGTATCATCAGCAAAGATTAAGACTTTGCTCTCGATGCCAACCTCAAGGTCATTAACAAACAAGTTAAAAAGCAGGGGTCCTAGTACCGATCCCTGAGGTACTCCACTCACGACTTTAGCCCAACCTGAAAAAGTTCCATTTACGACAACTCTATGTTGTGTATCCTTCAACCAGTTTTCAATCCAAGTGCAAATATTTTTAGAGTCCAATTTGCTTTATTTTGTACATTAACCTCTTGTGTGGAACCGTATCAAAGCCTATGCAAAATCTAAGTAGATCACAATAATTTAGTATTTTCTATAAATACTTTTTAGTGTAATTTTCAATCCCCAATATAATAGTGGTTGGATGGTAATGTTAATATAATATCCGTCTTACCAGGTACAAGGAGATGGTGTCTGAGAAGAGCAGACAGGAAGCCCTTGAACGAGAAGAGGAGCATAAATGGAGACATGACAACTCCGATGGAGTGCAGAAGGCAGAAGAAGAGGAGAAAGGAGGGAGAAGGCAGAACGAGGTGGGGCAGGGGGAAGCAGAGGTGATGCCCGAGAAGGAGAATCCAGGGGAGAGCCTAGAGAGCAAGGAGAAGCTGACAGAGTAAGGACCTGCAGATATGTGGCATATCGGTCTGTGTGTACTTGTATCTGTATGATTCACTTATCAGAGAGAGTGACTGAGCATGGACTTCCCTTCCATCCATTGCCCAGTTATCTTATACTATATTAGTGAAAGCACTGTATGCCTGCATGCATGCCTGCATGCATGCCTGCCTGGATGTCCGGTGTCCCTAGGGGCAATCTCATTGGTCCCTTGGCCCACCCGCCCCCGCACACCTCTCATTGGCCTCACACACACACACCACCCCCTTGGCCCGCCCCCCACACCTCTCATTGGCCTGAGGCGGAGTGACGGGCCAATGGACCAAAAAAAAAAAACACACACACACACACACCTCTCCCCCCTCCCCGCTCCAAATCACCTCTCCCCCTCCCCGCTCCAAATCACCTCTCCCCCTCCCCGCTCCAAATCACCTCTCCCCCTCCCCGCTCCAAATCACCTCTCCCCCCTCCCCAGCGCCATCACCTCTCCCCTTCCCCGCTCCAAATCACCTCTCCCCCCTCCCCGCTCCCTCTCCCCCCTCCCCGCTCCAAATCACCTCTCCCCCCTCCCCGCTCCAAATCACCTCTCCCCCCTCCCCAGCAGCATCACCTCTCCCCCTCCCCGCTCCAAATTACCTCTCCCCCTCCCCGCTCCAAATCACCTCTCCCCCTCCCCGCTCCAAATCACCTCTCCCCCCTCCCCAGCGGCATCACCTCTCCCACCTCCCCAGCGGCATCACCTCTCCCCCTCCCCGCTCCAAATCACCTCTCCCCCCTCCCCAGCGGCATCACCTCTCCCCCTCCCCAGCGGCATCACCTCACCCCCTCCCCGCTCCAAATCACCTTTCCCCCTCCCCAGCGGCATCACCTCTCCCCCTCCCCAGCGACATCACCTCTCCCCCCTCCAAATCACCTCTCCCCCTCCCCAGCGGCGCTCAAACTCAACTCTCCCCCTCCCGAGCGGCATCACCTCTCCCCCTCCCCAGCGGCATCACCTCTCCCCCCTCCCCAGCGGCATCACCTCTCCCCCTCCCCAGCGGCATCACCTCTCCCGCCTCCCCAGCGGCATCACCTCTCCCCCCTCCCCAGCGGCATCACCTCTCCCCCCTCCCCGGCGGCATCACCTCTCCCCCCTCCCCGGCGGCATCACCTCTCCCCCCTCCCCGGCGGCATCACCTCTCCCCTACCCCCGGCGGGGGAACAGGCAGCTGCCACGCGGCGCGTAAGATGGCGGCTCCCCTTCCTCCCTCGCGGCGCCGAGTCAGACGATGGCGGCGCCCGGAAGTACAGGTAGGTGTCGCTCCCCCACCTCCGGCGCCAAACGGAACTGAGAAAGGGCGCATCAACTGAGACGTGTGTGTGTGTGTGTGTGTGTGTGTCACTGTCCACTGCCCCCCCCTCCTGTCCACTGCCCCCCCCCCTCCTGTGCACTGCTCCCCCCCTCCTGTCCACTGCCCCCCCTCCTGTCCACTGCCCCCCCTCCTGTCCACTGCCCCCCCTCCTGTCTACCCCCCCCCTCTCCTGTCCACTGCCCCCCCTCCTGTCCACTGCCCCCCTTCCTGTCCACTGCCCCCCTCCTGTCCACTGCCCCCTCCTGTCCACCTCCCCCCCCTCCCCCTCTCCTGTCCACTGCCCCCCCTCCTGTCCACTGCCCCCCCTCCTGTCCACTGTCCCCCCCTCCTGTCTACTGTCCGTCCCCCCCCTCCTGCCCCCCCCTCCTGTCCACTGTCCCCCCATCCTCTCCACTGTCACCCCATCCTGTCCACTGTCCCTCCCCCCCCTCCTGTCTACTGTCCGTCCCCACACCTTCCTGTCCACTGTCCGTCCCCACACCCTCCTGTCCACTGTCCGTCCCCACACCCTCCTGTCCACTGTCCGTCCCCACACCCTCCTGTCCACTGTTCGTCCCTCCCCTCTGGGGAACACGGAGAGAGAAGGGAGCGGGAAATTTTACTCACGGGCAACGCCAGGTCTCTCTCCCCCTCGCCGCTACAACTCGCCTCTCTCCCTCCCCGCCGCCGCTCCAACTGGAACAGATGGCGGCGCCCGGAAGGACCCCCTTCCTCCCTCGCGGCGCCCAGTGAGAAGATGGCGGTGGCCGGAACTACAGGTAGGTGTCGCGTGTGTCGCTCCCCCACTTCCCCCCCCCCACTTCTCCCCCCCCCGCTACTTCTCCCCCGCTACTTCTCCCCCCCCCCACTCACCCCCCCCTCCCCACCTACCTCCCAGAGCACGCTCTCTACGTCTCAACATCCCCGAGGAGCAGGAGGAGGGCGGCAGGGACTTAATGCTGCTAGGTGAGGAAATGCAGGGGGAGGAATCCATGCCTTTGACGCCCCCCCCTGCCTTTGACGCCCCCCCCTGCCTTTGACGCCCCCCCCCCGCCTTTGACGCCCCCCCCCCTGCCTTTGACGCCCCCCCCTGCCTTTGACGCCCCCCCTGCCTTTGACGCCCCCCCCTGCCTTTGACGCCCCCCCCTGCCTTTGACGCCCCCCCCCTGCCTTTGACGCCCCCCCCCCTGCCTTTGACGCCCCCCCCTGCCTTTGACGCCCCCCCCCTGCCTTTGACGCCCCCCCTGCCTTTGACGCCCCCCCCTGCCTTTGACGCCCCCCCCTGCCTTTGACGCCCCCCCCTGCCTTTGACGCCCCCCCCTGCCTTTGACGCGCCCCCCCTGCCTTTGACGCCCCCCCCCCTGCCTTTGACGGCCCCCCCTGCCTTTGACGCCCCCCCCCTGCCTTTGACGCCTCCCCTCCCTGCCTTTGACGCCTCCCCTCCCCTGACTCCCCTCCCTGGTGCTCCCCTCCCCGGCGCTCCATTCACATCACCTCCCACACACTGACTGACACACACAACTTACTGACACACACACACGCTGACTGACGCACACACACACGCACACTAACTGACGCGCGCACACACTGATGACACACACACACTGACCTACACACACACTGACTGACACACTGACACTGACTCACACACACACACTAACTGACGCACGCGCGCACACACACACACACACAAACACACACACACACTGACTGACACACACACTGACTGACACACACACTGACTGACACACACACTGACTGACACACACACACCGACTGACACACACACACCGACTGACACACACACACCGACTGACACACACACCGACTGACGCGCGCACACTGACTGCCGCACGCGCACACACACACCCACACCCACACACACACTGACTGCCGCACGCACGCACACACTGACTGACGCGCACACAAACCCTCACTGACGCACACACGCACGCACACACTGACTGACGCACA
>NW_027454596.1:32500-70141 GCF_040206685.1 Ascaphus truei | reverse complement strand
TGTGAGGGGAAGCCCCTCCCATGAGGAGCTAGGGAGATGCCCCTGTGCCAAGGACTCCCATTTGAGGAGCCAGGAACTGGCACAGGCTCTCACTACTTTGTGTGCTACAAGTGTGAGTTCAGCCATGCCCACAAGGGGAAGCCCCTCCCATGAGGAGCTAGGGAGATGCACCTGTGCTAAGGACTCCCATTTGAGGAGCCAGGAACTGGCACAGGCTCTCACTATTACTTGGTGTGCTACAGAAGTGCGAGAGCCCACATCCCTCCCATGGAGCTGTCTTAGCCACAGAGAGCCACGCACTGCACCTCATGAAATAGAGACTGCCACTGGGTCTCACGAAGGTACGAGTGAGTGTAGCCCCACCCCTAGGCAAAGAAGCTCCACCCATGCGGAGAAGAGGCCGCCCCAGAGGAGCTAAGGGGACAAGCATGAGAGGAACCACCCAGGGTCATTATTTTGCTACTCAAGTTAGTGTGGCCCTTCCCGATAGGAGACAAAACCCACCTTCAGGGGAATAAGCCCTGCCCCTGAGGAGAGAAGCCTCGCCTCCAGGGGAATAAGCCCTGCCCCTGAGGAGAGAAGCCATACCTCCACTGGAATAAGCCCTGCCCCTGAGGAGAGAAACCATACCTCCAGGGGAATAAGCCCTGCCCCTGAGGAGAGAAACCATACCTCCAGGGGAATAAGCCCTGCCCCTGAGGAGAGAAGCCATACCTCCAGGGGAATAAGTCCTGCCCCTGAGAGAAGCCCCACCTCCAGGGGAATAAGCCCTGCCCTTGAGGAGAGAAGCTTTACTCAATGGAATAGTTGCCCCCTCCCATGTGGTGTCCCCTCTGCCCCTGAGGAAACATTATAAGGGGCTAAAAGACCTTCTCACACCTTGCTCCCATTAATCAGCTCTCCCTTGTTCTCTCCCTGCAGTGACCAACGCAACTGTGCCAGACCTGCCCACCACCTGCCCCTGGCCACTGAAACAAACCACGGCTGAACCCCTTTCCATAGCCCCCACTGAAGCCCTGGGGGCCACCAACAACAATAACAATGGGCAAGACAATAGCATGGGCCCCTCACCCTCCCAAGTAACCCCGTGGACCATGTACAATAGAGGAGCAGATTCCTCTGTGGGCTCTAACACAACCACTTCAGTGGTTGGTAACGTGGTGTCCTCTTCCTCTGTGGTCCCTGTTTCCTCTCCTGCGAACCCTGGCTCCTCTTATTCTGCGGTGCTTGGCTCCTCTTACACTGTGGCCCCTGGGTCTGCCTCCTCTGTGGCCCCTGGGTCTGCCTCCTCTGTGGCCCCTACCACAGGTAAGTTATTTCATCTCCCTGTAGTGGTTGACCCCTCCAGTCTCCCTGTATAATGATCTTTCTCTCGTAGCTAAGCTCCACCCCCGAGGAACCGCATGCTACTCCCCTAATGAGCTAAGCTCCACCCCCGAGGAACATTGTGCCAATTCCCCAATGAGCTAAGCTCCACCCCTGAGCAGCTAAGCTCCACCCCTGAGAAACCTTAGACTACTTCCCAAATGAGCTAAGCTCCACCCCTGAGCAGCTAAGCTCCGCCCGAGAAACCTTAGGCTACTTCCCAAATGAGCTAAGCTCCACCCCTGAGCAGCTAAGCTCCACCCCCAAGTAACCGTATGCTACTCCCCTAATGAGCTATGCCCTGCTCCTGAAAAGCTAAGCTCTGCCCAAGAGGAACATTGTACAAAGCTCCCTTTATCTTGGGCTCTCCCTCCTCCATATATAATAGCCTCTCCCTCTTCCTCCCCCCAGACACCCTGCACTTGGTATTGACCCCCATGACATGGGCGGAGTCTCGCTCTTACTGCCGCGGCCTCTTCACTGACCTGGCCTCAGTCTCCGCCCCCGACGACCAGACCAAGATGGCTGCCCTGTTGTCAGGCTCCGCCCCCCGCTGGGGTTTTTGGGTGGGGCTGCGCTGGAACCGATTTTGGGGTCACTGGTACTGGAGCGGGGGGCAGCCGTGGGGGGAGTTCATCGCCTGGGGGGACGGCGAGCCCCGCGAGCCTCTGTCCCAAAACTGCGGCCTCGTCTCAGGGGACCCGGCAAGGAACCTGAGCTGGAGCTCCGAATGCTGCGGGGTGCAACTGCCGTTCGTGTGTTACAGGGGTGAGTGCTGCGCCCTAATATACAGGGGGGACCCCGATATATATACAGGGGTGAATGCTGCGCCCTAATATACAGGGGGGACCCGATATATATACAGGGGTGAATGCTGCGCCCTAATATACAGAGGGGGACCCCGATATATACAGGGGGTGAGTGCTGTGTCCTTATATATACACAGAGGGGGGCCCCGATATATACAGGGGTGAATGCTGCGCCCTAATATACAGGAGGGGGACCCCGATATATATACAGGGGTGAGTGCAGCGCCCTAATATACAGGGGGGGACCCCGATATATACAGGGTTGAGTGCTACGCCCTAGTATACAGAGGGGGACCCTGATATATACAGGGGTGAGTGCTGCGCCCTAATATACAGAGGGGGACCCCGATATATACAGGGGTGAGTGCTGTGCCCTAATATGCAGAAGGGGACCCCGATATATACAGGGGTGAGTGCTGTGCCCTAATATACTGAGGGGGACCCCGATATATACAGGGGGTGAGTGCTGTGCCCTAATATACAGAGGGGGACCCCGATATATACAGGGGTGAGTGCTGTGCCCTAATATACTGAGGGGGACCCCGATATATAAAGGGGTGAGTGCTGCACCCTTATATACAGAGGGGGACCCTGATATCTACAGGGGTGAGTGCTGCACCCTAATATGCAGAGGGGGGACCCTGATATATGCAGGGGTGAGGGCTGAACCCCGACATATATACAGGGGGAGACCCGGGAGGGGGAGGGGGGCACCGATATCTATTTACAGAGGGGGTATATATACATATATAATATACAGACGGGGCATATATGTATATATGGGGGTCCCCCACCCTGTATGTACAGTATATATATATGGGGGTCCCCCACCCTGTATGTACAGTATATATATATGGGGGTCCCCCACCCTGTATGTACAGTATATATATATATATGGGGGTCCCCCACCCTGTATGTACAGTATATATATATATGGGGGTCCCCCACCCTGTATGTACAGTATATATATATGGGGGTCCCCCACCCTGTATGTACAGTATATATATATGGGGGTCCCCCACCCTGTATGTACAGTATATATATATGGGGGTCCCCCACCCTGTATGTACAGTATATATATATGGGGGTCCCCCACCCTGTATGTACAGTATATATATATATATGGGGTCCCCCACCCTGTATGTACAGTATATATATATGGGGGTCCCCCACCCTGTATGTACAGTATATATATATGGGGGTCCCCCACCCTGTATGTACAGTATATATATGTTTTAATTTCAGGATTTAACTTTACAGAGGCGTAAAGATGGAGACGTGCACAGCTCGCCCCCCCTCCTCCGGGCAACATTAAAGATGGCCGCCTCCCTGCCTCTGAAGGGAACATGTGCTGAAGCTTGTCTAAATAAAGTGTGAATATAACTGTGTGACACAGTCCGTGTACAGAGGGGATTATTATATATACATACACACAGCGTGGTACCGTGCGTGGTACTGTGCGTGGGATTGGGGAGCCCTGTGTTCTGAGTGTGGTACTGTGGGTGGGATTGGGAGAGCCCTGTGTTCTGAGCGTGGTACTGTGCGTGGGATTGGGAGAGTCCTGTGTTCTGAGCGTGGTACTGTGCGTGGGATTGGGAGAGCCCTGTGTTCTGAGCGTGGTACTGTGCGTGGGATTGGGAGAGCCCTGTGTTCTGAGCGTGGTACTGTGCGTGGGATTGGGGAGCCCTGTATTCTGAGCGTGGTACTGTGCGTGGGATTGGGAGAGCCCTGTGTCCTGAGCGTGGTACTGTGCGTGGGATTGGGAGAGCCCTGTGTTCTGAGCGTGGTACTGTGTGTGGGATTGGGGGAGCCCTGTGTTATGAGCGTGGTGCTGTGCGTGGGATTGGGAGAGCCCTGTGTTCTGAGCGTGGTACTGTGCGTGGGATTGGGAGAGCGCTGTGTTCTGAGCGTGGTACTGTGTGTGGGATTGGGAGAGCCCTGTGTTCTGAGTGTGGTACTGTGTGTGGGATTGGGGAGCCCTGTGTTCTGAGCGTGGTACTGTGTGTGGGATTGGGGAGCCCCTGTGTTCTGAGCGTGGTACTGTGCGTGGGATTGGGAGAGCCCTGTGTTCTGAGCGTGGTACTGTGGGTGGGATTGGGGAGCCCTGTGTTCTGAGCGTGGTACTGTGTGTGGGATTGGGGAGCCCCTGTGTTCTGAGCGTGGTACTGTGCGTGGGATTGGGAGAGCGCTGTGTTCTGAGCGTGGTACTGTGTGTGGGATTGGGAGAGCCCTGTGTTCTGAGCGTGGTACTGTGCGTGGGATTGGGGAGCCCTGTGTTATGAGCGTGGTGCTGTGCGTGGGATTGGGAGAGCCCTGTGTTCTGAGCGTGGTACTGTGCGTGGGATTGGGGAGCCCTGTGTTCTGAGCGTGGTACTGTGCGTGGGATTGGGAGAGCCCTGTGTCCTGAGCGTGGTACTGTGCGTGGGATTGGGAGAGCCCTGTGTTCTGAGCGTGGTACTGTGCGTGGGATTGGGAGAGCCCTGTGTTCTGAGCGTGGTACTGTGCGTGGGATTGGGAGAGCCCTGTGTTCTGAGCGTGGTACTGTGCGTGGGATTGGGAGAGCGCTGTGTTCTGAGCGTGGTACTGTGTGTGGGATTGGGGGAGCCCTGTGTTATGAGCGTGGTGCTGTGCGTGGGATTGGGAGAGCCCTGTGTTCTGAGCGTGGTACTGTGCGTGGGATTGGGAGAGCCCTGTGTTCTGAGCGTGGTACTGTGTGTGGGATTGGGGAGCCCCTGTGTTCTGAGCGTGGTACTGTGCGTGGGATTGGGAGAGCCCTGTGTTCTGAGCGTGGTACTGTGCGTGGGATTGGGAGAGCCCGGTGTTCTGAGCGTGGTACTGTGTGGGGGTTTGGGAGAGCCCTGTGTTCTGAGCGTGGTACTGTGCGTGGGATTGGGAGAGCCCTGTGTTATGAACGTGGTACTGTGCGTGGGATTGGGAGAGCCTTGTGTTCTGAGCGTGGTACTGTGCGTGGGATTGGGAGAGCCTTGTGTTCTGAGCGTGGTACTGTGTGTGGGATTGGGAGAGCCCTGTGTTCTGAGCGTGGTACTGTGCGTGGGATTGGGAGAGTCCTGTGTTCTGAGCGTGGTACTGTGCGTGGGATTGGGAGAGCCCGGTGTTCTGAGCGTGGTACTGTGCGTGGGATTGGGGAGCTCTGTGTTCTGAGCGTGGTACTGTGCGTGGGATTGGGAGAGCCCTGTGTCTTGAGTGTGGTACTGTGCGTGGGATTGGGGAGCCCGGTGTTCTGAGCGTGGTACTGTGCGTGGGATTGGGAGAGCCCTGTGTTCTGAGCGTGGTACTGTGTGTGGGATTGGGAGAGCCCTGTGTTCTGAGCGTGGTACTGTGCGTGGGATTTGGAGAGCCCTGTGTTCTGAGCGTGGTACTGTGCGTGGGATTGGGGAGCTCTGTGTTCTGAGCGTGGTACTGTGCGTGGGATTGGGAGAGCCCTGTGTCTTGAGTGTGGTACTGTGCGTGGGATTGGGGAGCCCGGTGTTCTGAGCGTGGTACTGTGCGTGGGATTGGGAGAGCCCTGTGTTCTGAGCGTGGTACTGTGTGTGGGATTAGGAGAGCCCTGTGTTCTGAGCGTAGTACTGTGCGTGGGATTGGGAGAGCCCGGTATTCTGAGCGTGGTACTGTGTGTGGGATTGGGAGAGCCCGGTGTTCTGAGCGTGGTACTGTGTGTGGGATTGGGAGAGCCCTGTGTTCTGAGCGTGGTACTGTGCGTGGGATTGGGAGAGCCCGGTGTTCTGAGCGTGGTACTGTGCGTGGGATTGGGGAGCTCTGTGTTCTGAGCGTGGTACTGTGCGTGGGATTGGGAGAGCCCTGTGTCTTGAGTGTGGTACTGTGCGTGGGATTGGGGAGCCCGGTGTTCTGAGCGTGGTACTGTGCGTGGGATTGGGAGAGCCCTGTGTTCTGAGCGTGGTACTGTGTGTGGGATTGGGAGAGCCCTGTGTTCTGAGCGTGGTACTGTGCGTGGGATTTGGAGAGCCCTGTGTTCTGAGCGTGGTACTGTGCGTGGGATTGGGATAGTGCTGTGTTCTGAGCGTGGTACTGTGAGTGGGATTGGGAGAGTCCTGTGTTCTGAGGGTGGTACTGTGCGTGGGATTGGGAGAGTCCTGTGTTCTGAGCGTGGTACTGTGCGTGGGATTGGGAGAGCGCTGTGTTCTGAGCGTGGTGCTGTGCGTGGGATTGGGAGAGTCCTGTGTTCTGAGCGTGGTACTGTGCGTGGGATTGAGAGAGTCCTGTGTTCTGAGCGTGGTACTGTGCGTGGGATTAGGAGAGCCCTGTGTTCTGAGCGTGGTACTGTGCGTGGGATTGGGAGAGCCCTGTGTTCTGAGCGTGTTACTGTGCGTGGGATTGGGGAGCCCTGTGTTCTGAGCGTGGTACTGTGCGTGGGATTGGGAGAGCCCTGTGTTCTGAGCGTGGTACTGTGCATGGGATTTGGGAGCCCTGTGTTCTGAGCGTGGTACTGTGTGTGGGATTGGGGAGCCCTGTGTTCTGAGCGTGGTACTGTGCGTGGGATTGGGAGAGCCCTGTGTCCTGAGCGTGGTACTGTGCGTGGGATTGGGAGAGCCCTGTGTTATGAGCGTGGTACTGTGCGTGGGATTGGGGAGCCCCTGTGTTCTGAGCGTGTTACTGTGCGTGGGATTGGGGAGCTCTGTGTTCTGAGCGTGGTACTGTGCGTGGGATTGGGGAGCTCTGTGTTCTGAGCGTGGTACTGTGCGTGGGATTGGGAGAGCCCTGTGTCTTGAGTGTGGTACTGTGCGTGGGATTGGGGAGCCCGGTGTTCTGAGCGTGGTACTGTGCGTGGGATTGGGGAGCCTGTGTTCTGAGCGTGGTACTGTGCGTGGGATTGGGAGAGCCCTGTGTTCTGAGTGTGGGACTGTGCGTGGGATTAGGAGAGCCCTGTGTTCTGAGCGTGGTACTGTGCGTGGGATTGGGAGAGCCCTGTGTTCTGAGCATGTTACTGTGCGTGGGATTGGGGAGCTCTGTGTTCTGAGCGTGGTACTGTGCGTGGGATTGGGAGAGCCCTGTGTTCTGAGCGTGGTACTGTGCGTGGGATTTGGAGAGCCCTGTGTTCTGAGCGTGGTGCTGTGCGTGGGATTGGGAGAGCCCTGTGTTCTGAGTGTGGTACTGTGCGTGGGATTGGGAGAGCCCTGTGTTCTGAGCGTGTTACTGTGCGTGGGATTGGGGAGCTCTGTGTTCTGAGCGTGGTACTGTGCGTGGGATTAGGAGAGCCCTGTGTTCTGAGCGTGGTACTGTGCGTTGGATTGGGAGAGCCCTGTGTTCTGAGCGTGGTACTGTGCGTGGGATTGGGAGAGCCCTGTGTTCTGAGCGTGGTACTGTGCGTGGGATTGGGGGAGCCCTGTGTTCTGAGTGTGGTACTGTGCGTGGGATTGGGGAGCCCTGTGTTCTGAGCGTGGTACTGTGCGTCGGATTGGGAGAGCCCTGTGTTCTGAGCGTGGTACTGTGCGTGGGATTGGGGAGCCCTGTGTTCTGAGCGTGGTACTGTGCGTGGGATTGGGAGAGCTGTGTTCTGAGTGTGGTGTTGTGCGTGGGATTGGGGGAGCCCTGTGTTCTGAGTGTGGTACTGTGCGTGGGATTGGGAGAGCCCGGTGTTCTGAGCGTGGTACTGTGCGTGGGATTGGGAGAGCCCTGTGTTCTGAGCGTGGTACTGTGCGTGGGATTGGGGAGCCCGGTGTTCTGAGAGTGGTACTGTGCGTGGGATTGGGAGAGCCCTGTGTCCTGAGCGTGGTACTGTGCGTGGGATTGGGGAGCCCTGTGTTCTGAGCGTGGTACTGTGTGTGGGATTGGAGAGCCCTGTGTTCTGAGCGTGGTACTGTGCGTCGGATTGGGGAGGCCTGTGTTCTGAGCGTGGTACTGTGTGTGGGATTGAGGAGCCCGGTGTTCTGAGCGTGGTACTGTGTGTGGGATTGGGGAGCCCGGTGTTCTGAGCGTGGTACTGTGTGTGGGATTAGGAGAGCTGTGTCCTGAGCGTGGTACTGTGCGTGGGATTGGGAGAGCCCTGTGTTCTGAGCGTGGTACTGTGCGTGGGATTGGGGAGCCCTGTGTTCTGAGCGTGGTACTGTGCGTGGGATTGGGGAGCCCTGTGTTCTGAGCGTGTTACTGTGCGTGGGATTGGGAGAGCCCTGTGTTCTGAGCGTGGTACTGTGCGTGGGATTGGGGAGCCCTGTGTTCTGAGCGTGGTACTGTGCGTGGGATTGGGAGAGCCCTGTGTTCTGAGCGTGGTACTGTGCGTGGGATTGGGGAGCCCTGTGTTCTGAGCGTGTTACTGTGCGTGGGATTGGGGAACTCTGTGTTCTGAGCGTGGTACTGTGTGTGGGATTGGGAGAGCCCTGTGTTCTGAGAGTGGTACTGTGCGTGGGATTGGGAGAGCCCTGTGTTCTGAGCGTGGTACTGTGCGTGGGATTGGGGAGCCCGGTGTTCTGAGCGTGGTACTGTGTGTGGGATTGGGAGAGCCCTGTGTTCTGAGCGTGGTACTGTGCGTGGGATTGGGAGAGCCCTGTGTTCTGAGCGTGGTACTGTGCGTGGGATTGGGGAGCCCTGTGTTCTGAGCGTGGTACTGTGCGTGGGATTGGGGAGCCCTGTGTTCTGAGCGTGGTACTGTGCGTGGGATTGGGAGAGTCCTGTGTTTTGTGCGTGGTACTGTGCGTGGGATTGGGGAGCCCGGTGTTCTGAGCGTGGTACTGTGTGTGGGATTGGGAGAACCCTGTGTTCTGATCGTGGTACTGTGCGTGGGATTGGGGAGCCCTGTGTTCTGAGCGTGGTACTGTGCGTGGGATTGGGGAGCCCTGTGTTCTGAGCGTGGTACTGTGTGTGGGATTGGGAGAGCTGTGTTCTGAGCGTGGTACTGTGTGTGGGATTGGAGAGCCCTGTGTTCTGAGCGTGGTACTGTGCGTGGGATTGGGGAGCCCTGTGTTCTGAGCGTGGTAATTTGTGTGGGATTGGGCGAGCTGTGTTCTGAGCGTGGTACTGTGTGTGGGATTGGAGAGCCCTGTGTTCTGAGAGTGGTACTGTGCGTGGGATTGGGGAGCCCTGTTTTCTGAGCGTGGTACTGTGCGTGGGATTGGGAGAGCTGTGTTCTGAGCGTGGTACTGTGCGTGGGATTGGGAGAGCCCTGTGTCTTGAGTGTGGTACTATGCGTGGGATTGGGAGAGCCCTGTGTCTTGAGTGTGGTACTGTGCGTGGGATTGGGAGAGTCCTGTGTTCTGAGCGTGGTACTGTGCGTGGGATTGGGAGAGCTGTGTTCTGAGTGTGGTGTTGTGCGTGGGATTGGGGGAGCCCTGTGTTCTGAGTGTGGTACTGTGCGTGGGATTGGGAGAGCCCGGTGTTCTGAGCGTGGTACTGTGCGTGGGATTGGGAGAGCCCTGTGTTCTGAGCGTGGTACTGTGCGTGGGATTGGGGAGCCCGGTGTTCTGAGAGTGGTACTGTGCGTGGGATTGGGAGAGCCCTGTGTCCTGAGCGTGGTACTGTGCGTGGGATTGGGGAGCCCTGTGTTCTGAGCGTGGTACTGTGTGTGGGATTGGAGAGCCCTGTGTTCTGAGCGTGGTACTGTGCGTCGGATTGGGGAGGCCTGTGTTCTGAGCGTGGTACTGTGTGTGGGATTGGGGAGCCCGGTGTTCTGAGCGTGGTACTGTGTGTGGGATTGGGGAGCCCGGTGTTCTGAGCGTGGTACTGTGTGTGGGATTAGGAGAGCTGTGTCCTGAGCGTGGTACTGTGCGTGGGATTGGGAGAGCCCTGTGTTCTGAGCGTGGTACTGTGCGTGGGATTGGGGAGCCCTGTGTTCTGAGCGTGGTACTGTGCGTGGGATCGGGGAGCCCTGTGTTCTGAGCGTGTTACTGTGCGTGGGATTGGGAGAGCCCTGTGTTCTGAGCGTGGTACTGTGCGTGGGATTGGGGAGCCCTGTGTTCTGAGCGTGGTACTGTGCGTGGGATTGGGAGAGCCCTGTGTTCTGAGCGTGGTACTGTGCGTGGGATTGGGGAGCCCTGTGTTCTGAGCGTGTTACTGTGCGTGGGATTGGGGAACTCTGTGTTCTGAGCGTGGTACTGTGTGTGGGATTGGGAGAGCCCTGTGTTCTGAGAGTGGTACTGTGCGTGGGATTGGGAGAGCCCTGTGTTCTGAGCGTGGTACTGTGCGTGGGATTGGGGAGCCCGGTGTTCTGAGCGTGGTACTGTGTGTGGGATTGGGAGAGCCCTGTGTTCTGAGCGTGGTACTGTGCGTGGGATTGGGAGAGCCCTGTGTTCTGAGCGTGGTACTGTGCGTGGGATTGGGGAGCCCTGTGTTCTGAGCGTGGTACTGTGCGTGGGATTGGGGAGCCCTGTGTTCTGAGCGTGGTACTGTGCGTGGGATTGGGAGAGTCCTGTGTTTTGTGCGTGGTACTGTGCGTGGGATTGGGGAGCCCGGTGTTCTGAGCGTGGTACTGTGTGTGGGATTGGGAGAACCCTGTGTTCTGATCGTGGTACTGTGCGTGGGATTGGGGAGCCCTGTGTTCTGAGCGTGGTACTGTGCGTGGGATTGGGGAGCCCTGTGTTCTGAGCGTGGTACTGTGTGTGGGATTGGGAGAGCTGTGTTCTGAGCGTGGTACTGTGTGTGGGATTGGAGAGCCCTGTGTTCTGAGCGTGGTACTGTGCGTGGGATTGGGGAGCCCTGTGTTCTGAGCGTGGTAATTTGTGTGGGATTGGGCGAGCTGTGTTCTGAGCGTGGTACTGTGTGTGGGATTGGAGAGCCCTGTGTTCTGAGAGTGGTACTGTGCGTGGGATTGGGGAGCCCTGTTTTCTGAGCGTGGTACTGTGCGTGGGATTGGGAGAGCTGTGTTCTGAGCGTGGTACTGTGCGTGGGATTGGGAGAGCCCTGTGTCTTGAGTGTGGTACTATGCGTGGGATTGGGAGAGCCCTGTGTCTTGAGTGTGGTACTGTGCGTGGGATTGGGAGAGTCCTGTGTTCTGAGCGTGGTACTGTGCGTGGTATTGGGGAGCCCTGTGTTCTGAGCGTGGTACGGTGCGTGGGATTGGGGAGCCTTGTGTTCTGAGCGTGGTACTGTGCGTGGGATTGGGAGAGTCCTGTGTTCTGAGCGTGGTACTGTGCGTGGGATTGGGGAGCCCTGTGTTCTGAGCGTGGTACTGTGCGTGGGATTGGGAGAGTGCTGTGTTCTGAGCGTGGTACTGTGCGTGGGATTGGGAGAGTGCTGTGTTCTGAGCGTGGTACTGTGCGTGGGATTGGTTGAGTCCTATGTTCTGAGCGTGGTACTGTGCGTGGGATTGGGGAGCCCTGTGTTCTGAGCGTGGTACTGTGCGTGGGATTGGGAGAGTGCTGTGTTCTGAGCGTGGTACTGTGCGTGGGATTGGAAGAGTCCTATGTTCTGAGCGTGGTACTGTGCGTGGGATTGGGGAGCCCTGTGTTCTGAGCGTGGTACTGTGCGTGGGATTGGGAGAGTGCAGTGTTCTGAGCGTGGTACTGTGCGTGGGATTGGGAGAGTCCTGTGTTCTGAGCGTGGTACTGTGCGTGGGATTGGGAGAGTCCTGTGTTCTGAGCGTGCTACTGTGCGTGGGATTGGGAGAGCCCTGTGTTCTGAGCGTGGTGCTGTGCGTGGGATTGGGAGAGTCCTGTGTTCTGAGCGTGGTATTGTGCGTGGGATTGGGGAGCCCGGTGTTCTGAGCATGGTACTGTGTGTGGGATTGGGAGAGCCCTGTGTTCTGAGCGTGGTACTGTGCGTGGGATTGGGAGAGCCCTGTGTTCTGAGCGTGGTACTGTGCGTGGGATTGGGGAGCCCTGTGTTCTGAGCGTGGTACTGTGCGTGGGATTGGGGAGCCCTGTGTTCTGAGCGTGGTACTGTGCGTGGGATTGGGAGAGTCCTGTGTTTTGTGCGTGGTACTGTGCGTGGGATTGGTGAGCCCGGTGTTCTGAGCGTGGTACTGTGTGTGGGATTGGGAGAACCCTGTGTTCTGAGCGTGGTACTGTGCGTGGGATTGGGGAGCCCTGTGTTCTGAGCGTGGTACTGTGCGTGGGATTGGGGAGCCCTGTGTTCTGAGCGTGGTACTGTGCGTGGGATTGGGAGAGTCCTGTGTTTTGTGCGTGGTACTGTGCGTGGGATTGGGGAGCCCGGTGTTCTGAGCGTGGTACTGTGTGTGGGATTGGGAGAACCCTGTGTTCTGAGCGTGGTACTGTGCGTGGGATTGGGGAGCCCGGTGTTCTGAGCGTGGTACTGTGTGTGGGATTGGGAGAGCCCTGTGTTCTGAGCGTGGTACTGTGCGTGGGATTGGGAGAGTGCTGTGTTCTGAGCGTGGTACTGTGCGTGGGATTGGTTGAGTCCTATGTTCTGAGCGTGGTACTGTGCGTGGGATTGGGGAGCCCTGTGTTCTGAGCGTGGTACTGTGCGTGGGATTGGGAGAGTGCTGTGTTCTGAGCGTGGTACTGTGCGTGGGATTGGAAGAGTCCTATGTTCTGAGCGTGGTACTGTGCGTGGGATTGGGGAGCCCTGTGTTCTGAGCGTGGTACTGTGCGTGGGATTGGGAGAGTGCTGTGTTCTGAGCGTGGTACTGTGCGTGGGATTGGGAGAGTGCAGTGTTCTGAGCGTGGTACTGTGCGTGGGATTGGGAGAGTCCTGTGTTCTGAGCGTGGTACTGTGCGTGGGATTGGGAGAGTCCTGTGTTCTGAGCGTGCTACTGTGCGTGGGATTGGGAGAGCCCTGTGTTCTGAGCGTGGTGCTGTGCGTGGGATTGGGAGAGTCCTGTGTTCTGAGCGTGGTACTGTGCGTGGGATTGGGGAGCCCGGTGTTCTGAGCGTGGTACTGTGTGTGGGATTGGGAGAGCCCTGTGTTCTGAGCGTGGTACTGTGCGTGGGATTGGGAGAGCCCTGTGTTCTGAGCGTGGTACTGTGCGTGGGATTGGGGAGCCCTGTGTTCTGAGCGTGGTACTGTGCGTGGGATTGGGGAGCCCTGTGTTCTGAGCGTGGTACTGTGCGTGGGATTGGGAGAGTCCTGTGTTTTGTGCGTGGTACTGTGCGTGGGATTGGGGAGCCCGGTGTTCTGAGCGTGGTACTGTGTGTGGGATTGGGAGAACCCTGTGTTCTGAGCGTGGTACTGTGCGTGGGATTGGGGAGCCCTGTGTTCTGAGCGTGGTACTGTGCGTGGGATTGGGAGAGCGCTGTGTTCTGAGCGTGGTACTGTGCGTGGGATTGGGGAGCCCTGTGTTCTGAGCGTGGTACTGTGTGTGGGATTGGGAGAGCTGTGTTCTGAGCGTGGTACTGTGTGTGGGATTGGAGAGCCCTGTGTTCTGAGCGTGGTACTGTGCGTGGGATTGGGGAGCCCTGTGTTCTGAGCGTGGTACTGTGTGTGGGATTGGGCGAGCTGTGTTCTGAGCGTGGTACTGTGTGTGGGATTGGAGAGCCCTGGGTTCTGAGAGTGGTACTGTGCGTGGGATTGGGAGAGCCCTGTGTCTTGAGTGTGGTACTATGCGTGGGATTGGGAGAGCCCTGTGTCTTGAGTGTGGTACTGTGCGTGGGATTGGGAGAGTCCTGTGTTCTGAGCGTGGTACTGTGCGTGGTATTGGGGAGCCCTGTGTTCTGAGCGTGGTACGGTGCGTGGGATTGGGGAGCCCTGTGTTCTGAGCGTGGTACTGTGCGTGGGATTGGGAGAGTCCTGTGTTCTGAGCGTGGTACTGTGCGTGGGATTGGGGAGCCCTGTGTTCTGAGCGTGGTACTGTGCGTGGGATTGGGAGATTGCTGTGTTCTGAGCGTGGTACTGTGCGTGGGATTGGGAGAGTGCTGTGTTCTGAGCGTGGTACTGTGCATGGGATTGGGAGAGTCCTGTGTTCTGAGCGTGGTACTGTGCGTGGGATTGGGAGAGTCCTGTGTTCTGAGCGTGCTACTGTGCGTGGGATTGGGAGAGCCCTGTGTTCTGAGCGTGGTGCTGTGCGTGGGATTGGGAGAGTCCTGTGTTCTGAGCGTGGTACTGTGCGTGGGATTGGGAGAGTCCTGTGTTCTGAGCGTGTTACTGTGCGTGGGATTGGGAGAGCCCTGTGTTCTGAGCGTGGTACTGTGCGTGGGATTGGGAGAGCCCTGTGTTCTGAGCGTGGTACTGTGCATGGGATTGGGGAACCCGGTGTTCTGAGCGTGGTACTGTGTTTGGGATTGGGAGAGTGCTGTGTTCTGAGCGTGGTACTGTGCGTGGGATTGGGAGAGCCCTGTGTTCTGAGCGTGTTACTGTGCGTAGGATTGGGGAGCTCTGTGTTCTGAGCGTGGTACTGTGTGTGGGATTGGGGAGCTCTGTGTTCTGAGCGTGGTACTGTGTGTGGGATTGGGAGAGCCCTGTGTCTTGAGTGTGGTACTGTGCGTGGGATTGGGGAGCCCGGTGTTCTGAGCGTGGTACTGTGCGTGGGATTGGGGAGCCTGTGTTCTGAGCGTGGTACTGTGCGTGGGATTGGGAGAGCCCTGTGTTCTGAGTGTGGTACTGTGCGTGGGATTGGGAGAGCTGTGTTCTGAGTGTGGTACTGTGCGTGGGATTGGGGAGCCCGGTGTTCTGAGAGTGGTACTGTGCGTGGGATTGGGAGAGCCCTGTGTCTTGAGTGTGGTGTTGTGCGTGGGATTGGGGAGCCCTGTGTTCTGAGCGTGGTACTGTGGGTGGGATTGGGAGAGCCCGGTGTTCTGAGCGTGGTACTGTGCGTGGGATTGGGAGAGCCCTGTGTTCTGAGCGTAGTACTGTGCGTGGGATTGGGGAGCCCGGTATTCTGAGAGTTGTACTGTGCGTGGGATTGGGAGAGCCCTGTGTCCTGAGCGTGGTACTGTGCGTGGGATTGGGGAGCCCTGTGTTCTGAGCGTGGTTCTGTGTGTGGGATTGGGGACCCCTGTGTTCTGAGCGTGGTACTGTGCGTGGGATTGGGAGAGCTGTGTTCTGAGTGTGGTACTGTGCGTGGGATTGGGGAGCTCTGTGTTCTGAGCGTGGTACTGTGTGTGGGATTGGGGAGCCCTGTGTTCTGAGCGTGGTACTGTGTGTGGGATTGGGGAGCTCTGTGTTCTGAGCGTGGTACTGTGCGTGGGATTGGGAGAGTGCTGTGTTCTGAGCGTGGTGCTGTGTGTGGGATTGGGGAGCTCTGTGTTCTGAGCGTGGTACTGTGTGTGGGATTGGGGAGCCCTGTGTTCTGAGCGTGGTACTGTGTGTGGGATTGGGGAGCTCTGTGTTCTGAGCGTGGTACTGTGCGTGGGATTGGGAGAGTGCTGTGTTCTGAGCGTGGTGCTGTGTGTGGGATTGGGGAGCCCGGTGTTCTGAGCGTGGTACTGTGCGTGGGATTGAGGAGCCCTGTGTTCTGAGCGTGGTACTGTGCGTGGGATTGGGAGAGCCCTGTATCTTGAGTGTGGTACTGTGCGTGGGATTGGGAGAGCTGTGTCCTGAGCGTGGTGCTGTGCGTGGGATTGGGAGAGTGCTGTTTCTGAGCGTGGTACTGTGCGTGGGATTGGGGAGTCCTGTGTTCTGAGCGTGGTACTGTGCGTGGGATTGGGGAGTCCTGTGTTCTGAGCGTGGTACTGTGCATGGGATTGGGAGAGTCCTGTGTTCTGAGCGTGGTACTGTGCGTGGGATTGGGAGAGTGCTGTGTCCTGAGAGTGGTACTGTGCGTGGGATTGGGGAGCCCTGTATCTTGAGTGTGGTACTGTGCGTGGGATTGGGGAGCCCGGTGTTCTGAGCATGGTACTGTGCGTGGGATTGGGGAGCCCTGTATCTTGAGTGTGGTACTGTGCGTGGGATTGGGGAGCCCGGTGTTCTGAGCGTGGAACTGTGCGTGGGATTGGGAGAGCCCTGTGTTCTGAGCGTGGTACTGTGCGTGGGATTGGGGAGCCCTGTATCTTGAGTGTGGTACTGTGCGTGGGATTGGGGAGCCCGGTGTTCTGAGCGTGGTACTGTGTGTGGGATTTGGGAGCCCTGTGTTCTGAGCGTGGTACTGTGTGTGTGATTGGGGAGCCCTGTGTCTTGAGTGTGGTACTGTGCGTGGGATTGAGGAGCCCGGTGTTCTGAGCGTGGTACTGTGCATGGGATTGGGAGAGCCCTGTGTCCTGAGCGTGGTACTGTGCGTGGGATTTGGATAGTCCTGTGTTCTGAGCATGGTACTGTGCGTGGGATTGGGGACCCTGTGTCCTGAGCGTGGTACTGTGTGTGGGATTGGGAGAGTGCTATGTTCTGAGCGTGGTACTGTGCGTGGGATTGGGAGAGTCCTGTGTTCTGAGCGTGGTACTGTGCGTGGGATTGGGGGAGTCCTGTGTTCTGAGCGTGGTACTGTGCGTGGGATTGGGAGAGCCATGTGTTCTGAGCGTGGTACTATGTGTGGGATTGGGAGAACCCTGTGTTCTGAGCGTGGTACTGTGCGTGGGATTGGGGAGCCCTGTGTTTTGAGCGTGGTACTGTGCGTGGGATTGGGAGAGCTGTGTTCTGAGCGTGGTACTGTGCGTGGGATTGGGAGAGCCCTGTGTTCTGAGCGTGGTACTGTGTGTGGGATTGGGAGAGCCCTGTATCTTGAGTGTGGTACTGTGCGTGGGATTGGGAGAGCTGTGTCCTGAGCGTGGTGCTGTGCGTGGGATTGGGAGAGTGCTGTTTCTGAGCGTGGTACTGTGCGTGGGATTGGGGAGTCCTGTGTTCTGAGCGTGGTACTGTGCGTGGGATTGGGGAGCCCTGTATCTTGAGTGTGGTACTGTGCGTGGGATTGGGGAGCCCGGTGTTCTGAGCGTAGTACTGTGCGTGGGATTGGGGAGCCCTGTATCTTGAGTGTGGTACTGTGCGTGGGATTGGGGAGCCCGGTGTTCTGAGCGTGGTACTGTGCGTGGGATTGGGGAGCCCTGTATCTTGAGTGTGGTACTGTGCGTGGGATTGGGGAGCCCGGTGTTCTGAGCGTGGTACTGTGTGTGGGATTTGGGAGCCCTGTGTTCTGAGCGTGGTACTGTGTGTGGGATTGGGGAGCCCTGTGTCTTGAGTGTGGTACTGTGCGTGGGATTGAGGAGCCCGGTGTTCTGAGCGTGGTACTGTGCATGGGATTGGGAGAGCCCTGTGTCCTGAGCGTGGTACTGTGTGTGGGATTTGGATAGTCCTGTGTTCTGAGCGTGGTACTGTGCGTGGGATTGGGGACCCTGTGTCCTGAGCGTGGTACTGTGTGTGGGATTGGGAGAGTGCTATGTTCTGAGCGTGGTACTGTGCATGGGATTGGGAGAGTCCTGTGTTCTGAGCGTGGTAATGTGCGTGGGATTGGGGGAGTCCTGTGTTCTGAGCGTGGTACTGTGCGTGGGATTGTGAGAGCCATGTGTTCTGAGCGTGGTACTATGTGTGGGATTGGGAGAACCCTGTGTTCTGAGCGTGGTACTGTGCGTGGGATTGGGGAGCCCGGTGTTCTGAGCGTGGTACTGTGCGTGGGATTGGGAGAGCTGTGTTCTGAGCGTGATACTGTGCGTGGGATTGGGAGAGCCCTGTGTTCTGAGCGTGGTACTGTGCGTGGGATTGGGAGAGCCCTGTGTTCTGAGCGTGGTACTGTGCGTGGGATTGGGGAGCCCGGTGTTCTGAGCGTGGTACTGTGTGTGGGATTGGGAGAGCCCTGTGTTCTGAGCGTGGTACTGTGCGTGGGATTGGGAGAGCCCTGTGTTCTGAGCGTGGTACTGTGCGTGGGATTGGGAGAGCCCTGTGTTCTGAGCGTGGTACTGTGCGTAGGATTGGGAGAGTCCTGTGTTCTGAGCGTGGTACTGTGCGTGGGATTGGGGACCCTGTGTCCTGAGCGTGGTACTGTGCGTGGGATTGGGAGAGCCCTGTGTTCTGAGCGTGGTACTGTGGGTGGGATTGGGAGAGCCCTGTGTTCTGAGCGTGGTACTGTGTGTGGGATTGGGAGAGCCCTGTGTTCTGAGCGTGGTACTGTGCGTGGGATTGGGAGAGCCCTGTGTTCTGAGCGTGGTACTGTGCGTGGGATTGGGGAGCCCGGTGTTCTGAGCGTGGTACTGTGTGTGGGATTGGGAGAGCCCTGTGTTCTGAGCGTGGTACTGTGCGTGGGATTGGGGAGCCCGGTGTTCTGAGCGTGGTACTGTGTGTGGGATTGGGAGAGCCCTGTGTTCTGAGAGTGGTACTGTGCGTGGGATTGGGGAGCCCTGTGTTCTGAGCGTGGTACTGTGCGTGGGATTGGGAGCCCTGTGTTCTGAGCGTGGTACTGTGCGTGTGATTGGGAGAGTCCTGTGTTTTGTGCGTGGTACTGTGCGTGGGATTGGGGAGCCCGGTGTTCTGAGCGTGGTACTGTGTGTGGGATTGGGAGAACCCTGTGTTCTGAGCGTGGTACTGTGTGTGGGATTGGAGAGCCCTGTGTTCTGAGCGTGGTACTGTGCGTGGGATTGGGGAGCCCTGTGTTCTGAGCGTGGTACTGTGCGTGGGATTGGGAGAGCTGTGTTCTGAGCGTGGTACTGTGCGTGGGATTGGGAGAGCCCTATGTCTTGAGTGTGGTACTGTGCGTGGGATTGGGAGAGCCCTGTGTCTTGAGTGTGGTACTGTGCGTGGGATTGGGAGAGTCCTGTGTTCTGAGCGTGGTACTGTGCGTGGTATTGGGGAGCCCTGTGTTCTGAGCGTGGTACGGTGCGTGGGATTGGGGAGCCCTGTGTTCTGAGCGTGGTACTGTGCGTGGGATTGGGAGAGTCCTGTGTTCTGAGCGTGGTACTGTGCGTGGGATTGGGAGAGCTGTGTTCTGAGCGTGGTACTGTGCGTGGGATTGGGAGAGTCCTGTGTTCTGAGCGTGGTACTGTGCGTGGGATTGGGAGAGCTGTGTTCTGAGCGTGGTACTGTGTGTGGGATTGGGAGAGCCCTGTGTTCTGAGCGTGGTACTGTGCGTGGGATTGGGAGAGCCCTGTGTTCTGAGCGTGGTATTGTGCGTGGGATTGGGGAGCCCGGTGTTCTGAGCGTGGTACTGTGTGTGGGATTGGGAGAGCCCTGTGTTCTGAGCGTGGTACTGTGCGTGGGATTGGGAGAGCCCTGTGTTCTGAGCGTGGTACTGTGCGTGGGATTGGGAGAGCCCTGTGTTCTGAGCGTGGTACTGTGCGTAGGATTGGGAGAGTCCTGTGTTCTGAGCGTGGTACTGTGCATGGGATTGGGGACCCTGTGTCCTGAGCGTGGTACTGTGCGTGGGATTGGGAGAGCCCTGTGTTCTGAACGTGGTACTGTGGGTGGGATTGGGAGAGCCCTGTGTTCTGAGCGTGGTACTGTGTGTGGGATTGGGAGAGCCCTGTGTTCTGAGCGTGGTACTGTGCGTGGGATTGGGAGAGCCCTGTGTTCTGAGCGTGGTACTGTGCGTGGGATTGGGGAGCCCGGTGTTCTGTGCGTGGTACTGTGTGTGGGATTGGGAGAGCCCTGTGTTCTGAGCGTGGTACTGTGCGTGGGATTGGGAGAGCCCTGTGTTCTGAGCGTGGTACTGTGCGTGGGATTGGGGAGCCCTGTGTTCTGAGCGTGGTACTGTGCGTGGGATTGGGGAGCCCTGTGTTCTGAGCGTGGTACTGTGCGTGTGATTGGGAGAGTCCTGTGTTTTGTGCGTGGTACTGTGCGTGGGATTGGGGAGCCCGGTGTTCTGAGCGTGGTACTGTGTGTGGGATTGGGAGAACCCTGTGTTCTGAGCGTGGTACTGTGCGTGGGATTGGGGAGCCCTGTGTTCTGAGCGTGGTACTGTGTGTGGGATTGGGAGAGCTGTGTTCTGAGCGTGGTACTGTGTGTGGGATTGGAGAGCCCTGTGTTCTGAGCGTGGTACTGTGCGTGGGATTGGGGAGCCCTGTGTTCTGAGCGTGGTACTGTGCGTGGGATTGGGAGAGCTGTGTTCTGAGCGTGGTACTGTGCGTGGGATTGGGAGAGCCCTGTGTCTTGAGTGTGGTACTATGCGTGGGATTGGGAGAGCCCTGTGTCTTGAGTGTGGTACTGTGCGTGGGATTGGGAGAGCCCTGTGTCTTGAGTGTGGTACTGTGCGTGGGATTGGGAGAGTCCTGTGTTCTGAGCGTGGTACTGTGCGTGGTATTGGGGAGCCCTGTGTTCTGAGCGTGGTACGGTGCGTGGGATTGGGGAGCCCTGTGTTCTGAGCGTGGTACTGTGCGTGGGATTGGGAGAGTCCTGTGTTCTGAGCGTGGTACTGTGCGTGGGATTGGGGAGCCCTGTGTTCTGAGCGTGGTACTGTGCGTGGGATTGGGAGAGTGCTGTGTTCTGAGCGTGGTACTGTGTGTGGGATTGGGAGAGTGCTGTTTTCTGAGCGTGGTATTGTGCGTGGGATTGGGAGAGTCCTATGTTCTGAGCGTGGTACTGTGCGTGGGATTGGGGGGCCCTGTGTTCTGAGCTTGGTACTGTGCGTGGGATGGGGAGAGTCCTATGTTCTGAGCGTGGTACTGTGCGTGGGATTGGGGAGCCCTGTGTTCTGAGCGTGGTACTGTGCGTGGGATTGGGAGAGTGCTGTGTTCTGAGCGTGGTACTCTGCGTGGGATTTGAAGAGTCCTATGTTCTGAGCGTGGTACTGTGCGTGGGATTGGGGAGCCCTGTGTTCTGAGCGTGGTACTGTGCGTGGGATTGTGGAGTCCTGTGTTCTGAGCGTGGTACTGTGCGTGGGATTGGGAGAGTGCTGTGTTCTGAGCGTGGTACTGTGCGTGGGATTGGGAGAGTGCAGTGTTCTGAGCGTGGTACTGTGCGTGGGATTGGGGAGTCGTTTCTCCCCCCCTTCCCCCCTCCTGCTACTTCACACAGTTGCTGTCTCCCTTTAGCCCACCAGGTGGCAGCAGCCCTGACCCGTGGCTGGTGTTATATAAGGTCACGTAGGATCAGGCCACGGCAATTATTTATTTATTTATAAAACCTGTTACCAGGAAGAAATACACTGAGAGTTACCTCTCCTTCCCATGTATGTCCCCCTCTCTCCCTGTCCTCCTCTCTCCCTATTCCCCCCTCTCTCCGTCCCTCCTCTCCCCCCATCCCTCCCCTCCCCCCGTCCCTCCCCTCCCCGTCCCCCTGTCCCTCCTCTCTCCCCTGTCCCCCCCCTCTCTCCGTCCCTCCCTCTCTCCCCGTCCCTCCCTCTTTCCCCGTCCCTCCCTCTCTCCCCATCCCTCCTGTCTCCCCGTCCCTCCCCTCCCCTCCCCCCGTCCCTCAACTCCCCCCATCCCTCCCCTCCCCCCGTCCCTCCCCTCCCCCCGTCCCTCAACTCCCCCCGTCCTTCCCCTCTCCCCATCCCTCCCCTCTCCCCGTCCCTCCCCTCCTCGTCCCCTCTCTCCCTGTCCCCCTGTCCCTCCTCTCTCCCGTCCCCCCGTCCCTCCTCTCTCCCGTCCCCCCGTCCCTCCTCTCTCCCGTCCCCCCCTCTCTCCGTCCCCCCCTCTCTCCGTCCCCCCTCTCTCCGTCCCCCCTCTCTCCGTCCCCCCCTCTCGCCAGTCCTTCCTCTCTCCGCATCCCTCCTCTCTCCCCGTCCCTCCTCTCTCCCCGTCCCCCCCTCTCCCCGTCCCCCCCCTCTCTCCGTCCCTCCCTCTCTCCCCGTCCCTCCCTCTTTCCCCGTCCCTCCCTCTCTCCCCATCCCTCCTGTCTCCCTGTCCCCCTCCCTCTCCCCTGTCCCCCCCTCTCTCCCTGTCCTCCCTCTCCCCATCCCCCCCTCTCCCCTTCCCCCTCTCCGTCCTCCCTCTCCCCGTCCCCCCTCTCCCCGTCCCCCCTCTCTCCCCATCCCCCACACTCTCCCCATCCCCCCGTCTCTCCGTCCCTCCCTCTCTCCCCATCCCTCCCTCTCTCCCCGTCCCTCCTGTCTCCCTGTCCCCCCTCTCTCTCCCCTGTTCCCCCCTCTCTCCCTGTCCTCCCCCCTCCCCCCGTCCCTCCCCTCCCCTCCCCCCGTCCCTCCCCTCCCCTCCCCCCGTCCCTCCCCTCCCCGTCTCCTCTCTCCCCGCCCCGTCCCCTCTCTCCCTGCCCCCCTGTCCCTCCTCTCTCCGTCCCCCCCTCTCTCCGTCCCCCCTCTCTCCGTCCCCCCTCTCTCCGTCCCCCCTCTCTCCGTCCCCCCCTCTCTCCCCATCCCTCCTCTCTCCCCGTCCCTCCTCTCTCCCCGTCCCTCCTCTCTCCCCGTCCCTCCTCTCTCTCTGTCCCCCCCTCTCTCCGTCCCCCCCTCTCTCCGTCTCTCCCTCTCTCCCCATCCCTCCTGTCTCTCCGTCCCTCCTGTCTCTCCGTCCCTCCTGTCTCTCCGTCCCTCCTCTCTCCCTGTCCCTCCTCTCTCCCTGTCCCTCCTCTCTCCGTCCCCCCCTCTCTCTGTCCCCCCTCTCTCCGTCCCCCCTCTCTCCGTCCCCCCCTCTCTCCGTCCCCCCCTCTCTCCGTCCCTCCCTCTCGCCCCATCCCTCCTCTCTCCCCGTCCCTCCTCTCTCCCCGTCCCTCCTCTCTCTCTGTCCCCCCCTCTCTCCGTCCCCCCCTCTCTCCGTCTCTCCCTCTCTCCCCATCCCTCCTGTCTCTCCGTCCCTCCTGTCTCTCCGTCCCTCCTGTCTCTCCGTCCCTCCTTTCTCTCCGTCCCGCCTGTCTCTCCGTCCCGCCTGTCTCTCCGTCCCTCCTGTCTCTCCGTCCCTCCTCTCTCCCTGTCCCTCCTCTCTCCCCATCCCCCCTTCTCTCCCCGTCCCTCCTGTCTCCCTGTCCCCCGTCCCTCCTGTCTCCCTGTCCCTCCGTTCCCGCCTCTCTCCGCCCCCCTCTCTCCCCGTCCCCCCCTCTCTCCCCGTCCCCCCCTCTCTCCCCGTCCCCCCTCTCTCCCCGTCCCCCCTCTCTCCCCGTCTCCCCCTCTCTCCCCATCCCCCCTCTCTCCCCGTCCCCCCCCCTCTCTCCCCGTCCCCCCCTCTGTCCCCGTCCCCCCCTCTCTCCCCGTCCCCCCCTCTCTCCCCGTCCCTCCCTCTCTCCCTGTTGCCCTCCCCGCCCCCCCCCCTCTCCCTATCCCCCCTCTCTCCCTATCCCCCCTCTCTCCATTTTGCCCTCCCCGCCCCCCCATCTCTCCCCATCCTCCTCTCTCCCATCCCCCCCCTCTCTCCCCATCCCTCCCCCTTTTCTATGAGTTTATGGTTAGGGTAAACCCTGCACATCTGCCCCATTATCCTGTATTACCCTGCACATCTGCCCCATAATCCTGCATACTGCGCCTGACTATTTATATACCTGTCCCTGGCTTTACTGGGTCACTGGCCCGGGAGGAGGGGGGGGGGGGCGGTGTGACAGCCGGTGACGCTAATCCCCCTTAATCCCACCACACAATAATCCCGCAACCTTCATCAGTGCATGAGAGGCAGATTAACCCCTAACCGCCCGCGACGGCGTGATACTGTAACCCCGGATCCACAGGAGTGTGTACTTATATTATCTACGTTTGTGTGTGTGTGTGTGTGTCTCACTCTCCCATCACTCTCCCCAGTGATCTCCCAGGTCCTGCGGTTACAGCCTCTCTTCTCCACGTCGCTCCCACACATTCCCTCATCCCATCCTCTCCAGCCCGTGTCTCCCCACTGCTGGATGAAGCCTCCCCAGTGATCTCCCAGATCCTGCGGTTACAGCCTCTCTTCTCCACGTCGCTCCCACACATTCCCTCATCCCATCCTCTCCAGCCCGTGTCTCCCCACTGCTGGATGAAGCCTCCCCAGTGATCTCCCAGGTCCTGCGGTTACAGCCTCTCTTCTCCACGTCGCCCCCACACATTCCCTCATCCCATCCTCCCCAGCCCGTCTCCCCACTGCTGGATGAAGCCCCCCCAGTGATCTCCCAGGTCCTGCGGTTACAGCCTCTCTTCCCCATGTCGCTCCCACACATTCCCTCATCCCATCCTCCCCAGCCCGTGTCTCCCCACTGCTGGATGAAGCCTCCCCAGTGATCTCCCAGGTCCTGCGGTTACAGCCTCTCTTCTCCACGTCGCTCCCACACATTCCCTCATCCCATCCTCTCCAGCCTGTGTCTCCCCACTGCTGGATGAAGCCTCCCCAGTAATCTCCCAGGTCCTGCGGTTACAACCTCTCTTTTCCACGTCGCTCCCACACTTTCCCTCATCCCATCCTCCCCAGCCCGTGTCTCCCCACTGCTGGATGAAGCCTCCCCAGTGATCTCCCAGGTCCTGCGGTTACAGCCTCTCTTCTCCAAGTCGCTCCCACACATTCCCTCATCCCATCCTCTCCTGCCCGTGTCTCCCCACTGCTGGATGAAGTCTCCCCAGTGATCTCCCAGGTCCTGCGGTTACAACCTCTCTTCTCCACGTCGCTCCCACACTTTCCCTCATCCCATCCTCTCCAGCCCGTGTCTCCCCACTGCTGGATGAAGCCTCCCCAGTGATCCCCCAGGTCCTGCGGTTACAACCTCTCTTCTCCACGTCGCTCCCACACTTTCCCTCATCCCATCCTCTCCTGCCCGTGTCTCCCCACTGCTGGATGAAGTCTCCCCAGTGATCTCCCAGGTCCTGCGGTTACAGCCTCTCTTCTCCACGTCGCTCCCACACATTTCCTCATCCCATCCTCCCCAGCCCGTGTCTCCCCACTGCTGGATGAAGTCTCCCCAGTGATCTCTCATGTCCTGCGGTTACAGCCTCTCTTCTCCACGTCGCCCCCACACATTTCCTCATCCCACCCTCTCTAGCCCGTGTCTCCCCACTGCTGGATGAAGCCTCCCCAGTGATCAACCAGGTCCTGCGGTTACAGCCTCTCTTCTCCACGTCGCTCCCACACATTCCCTCATCCTCTCCAGCCCGTGTCTCCCCACTGCTGGATGAAGCCTCCCCAGTGATCTACCAGGTCCTGCGGTTACAGCCTCTCTTCTCCACATCGCTCCCACACATTCCCTCATCCCATCCTCTCCAGCCCGTGTCTCCCAACTGCTGGATGAAGTCTCCCCAGTGATCTCCCAGGTCCTGCGGTTACAGCCTCTCTTCTCCACGTCGCTCCCACACATTCCCTCATCCCATCCTCCCCAGCCCATGTCTCCCCACTGCTGGATGAAGCCTCCCCAGTGATCTACCAGGTCCTGCGGTTACAGCCTCTCTTCTCCACGTCGCTCCCACACATTCCCTCATCCTCCCCAGCCCGTGTCTCCCAACTGCTGGATGAAGCCTCCCCAGTGATTTCCCAGGTCCTGCGGTTACAGCCGCTCTTCTCCACGTCGCTCCCACACATTCCCTCATCCCATCCTCTCCAGCCCGTGTCTCCCCACTGCTGGATGATGCCTCCCCAGTGATCTCCCAGGTCCTGCGGTTACAGCCTCTTCTCCACGTCGCTCCCACACATTCCCTCATCGCATCCTCTCCAGTCTGTGTCTCCCCACTGCTGGATGAAGCCTCCCCAGTGATCTCCCAGGTCCTGCGGTTACAGCCTCTCTTCTCCACATCGCTCCCACACATTCCCTCATCCCATCCTCCCCAGCCCGTGTCTCCCCACTGCTGGATGAAGCCTCCCCAGTGATCTCCCAGGTCCTGCAGTTACAGCCTCTCTTCTCCACGTCACTCCCACACATTGCCTCATCCCATCCTCTCCAGCCCGTGTCTCCCCACTGCTGGATGAAGCCTCCTCAGTGATCCCCCAGGTCCTGCGGTTACAGCCTCTCTTCTCCACCTCGCTCCCACACATTCCCTCATCCCATCCTCTCCAGCCCGTGTCTCCCCACTGCTGGATGAAGCCTCCTCAGTGATCTCCCAGGTCCTGCGGTTACAGCCTCTCTTCTCCACGTCGCTCCCACACATTCCCTCATCCCACCCTCTCCAGCCCGTCTCTCCCCACTGCTGGATGAAGTCTCCCCAGTGATCTCCCAGGTCCTGCGGTTACAGCCTCTCTTCTCCACGTAGCTCCCACACATTCCCTCATCCCATCCTCTCCAGCCTGTGTCTCCCCACTGCTGGATGAAGCCTCCCCAGTGATCCCCCAGGTCCTGCGGTTACAGCCTCTCTTCTCCACGTAGCTCCCACACATTCCCTCATCCCATCCTCTCCAGCCCGTGTCTCCCCACTGCTGGATGAAGCCTCTCCAGTGATCTCCCAGGTCCTGCGGTTACAGCCTCTCTTCTCCACGTCGCCCCCACACATTCCCTCATCCCATCCTCTCCAGCCCGTGTCTCCCCACTGCTGGATGAAGTCTCCCCAGTGATCTCCCAGGTCCTGCGGTTGCAGCCCTCTTCTCCACGTCGCTCCCACACATTCCCTCATCCCATCCTCTCCAGCCCGTGTCTCCCCACTGCTGGATGAAGTCTCCCCAGTGATCCCCCAGGTCCTGCGGTTACAGCCTCTCTTCTCCACGTCGCTCCCACACATTCCCTCATCCCATCCTCTCCAGCCCGTGTCTCCCCACTGCTGGATGAAGTCTCCCCAGTGATCCCCCAGGTCCTGCGGTTACAGCCTCTCTTCTCCACGTCGCTCCCACACACTCCCTCATCCCATCCTCTCCAGCCCGTGTCTCCCCACTACTGGATGAAACCTCCCCAGTGATCTCCCAGGTCCTGCGGTTACAGCCACTTCTCCACATCGCTCCCACACATTCCCTCATCCCATCCTCTCCAGCCCGTGTCTCCCCACTGCTGGATGAAGTCTCCCCAGTGATCCCCCAGGTCCTGCGGTTACAGCCTCTCTTCTCCACGTCGCTCCCACACATTCCCTCATCCCATCCTCCCCAGCCCGTGTCTCCCCACTGCTGGATGAAGTCTCCCCAGTGATCTCCCAGGTCCTGCGGTTACAGCCTCTCTTCTCCACGTCGCTCCCACACATTCCCTCATCCCATCCTCCCCAGCCCGTGTCTCCCCACTGCTGGATGAAGTCTCCCCAGTGATCTCCCAGGTCCTGCGGTTACAGCCTCACTTCTCCACGTCGCTCCCACACATTCCCTCATCCCATCCTCCCCAGCCCGTGTCTCCCCACTGCTGGATGAAGCCTCCCCAGTGATCTCCCAGGTCCTGCGGTTACATCCTCTCTTCTCCACGTCGCTCCCACACATTCCCTCATCCCATCCTCTCCAGCCCGTGTCTCCCCACTGCTGGATGAAGCCTCCCCAGTGATCTCCCAGGTCCTGCGGTTACAGCCTCTCTTCTCCACGTCGCTCCCACACATTCCCTCATCCCATCCTCTCCAGCCCGTGTCTCCCCACTGCTGGATGAAGTCTCCCCAGTGATCCCCCAGGTCCTGCGGTTAAAGCCTCTCTTCCCCACGTCGCTCCCACACATTCCCTCATCCCATCCTCTCCAGCCCGTGTCTCCCCACTGCTGGATGAAGCCTCCCCAGTGATCCCCCAGGTCCTGCGGTTACAGCCTCTCTTCTCCACGTCGCTCCCACACATTCCCTCATCCCATCCTCTCCAGCCCGTGTCTCCCCACTGCTGGATGCAGACTCCCCAGTGATCCCCCAGGTCCTGCGGTTACAGCCTCTCTTCTCCACGTCGCTCCCACACACTCCCTCATCCCATCCTCTCCAGCCCGTGTCTCCCCACTACTGGATGAAACCTCCCCAGTGATCTCCCAGGTCCTGCGGTTACAGCCTCTTCTCCACATCGCTCCCACACATTCCCTCATCCCATCCTCCCCAGCCCGTGTCTCCCCACTGCTGGATGAAGTCTCCCCAGTGATCCCCCAGGTCCTGCGGTTACAGCCTCTCTTCTCCACGTCGCTCCCACACATTCCCTCATCCCATCCTCTCCAGCCCGTGTCTCCCCACTGCTGGATGAAGTCTCCCCAGTGATCCCCCAGGTCCTGCGGTTACAGCCTCTCTTCTCCACGTCGCTGCCACACATTCCCTCATCCCATCCTCCCCAGCCCGTGTCTCCCCACTGCTGGATGAAGCCTCCCCAGTGATCTCCCAGGTCCTGCGGTTACAGCCTCTCTTCTCCACGTCGCTCCCACACATTCCCTCATCCCATCCTCCCCAGCCCGTGTTTCCCCACTGCTGGATGAAGTCTCCCCAGTGATCTCCCAGGTCCTGTGGTTACAGCCTCTCTTCTCCAAGTCGCTCCCTCACATTCCCTCATCCCATCCTCTCCAGCCCGTGTCTCCCCACTGCTGGATGAAGCCTCCCCAGTGATCTCCCAGGTCCTGCGGTTACAGCCTCACTTCTCCACGTCGCTCCCACACATTCCCTCATCCCATCCTCCCCAGCCCGTGTCTCCCCACTGCTGGATGAAGTCTCCCCAGTGATCTCCCAGGTCCTGCGGTTACAGCCTCTCTTCTCCACGTCGCTCCCACACATTCCCTCATCCCATCCTCCCCAGCCCGTGTCTCCCCACTGCTGGATGAAGTCTCCCCAGTGATCTTCCAGGTCCTGCGGTTACAGCCTCTCTTCTCCACGTCACTCCCACACATTCCCTCATCCCATCCTCTCCAGCCCGTGTCTCCCCACTGCTGGATGAAGCCTCCCCAGTGATCTCCCAGGTCCTGCGGTTACAGCCTCTCTTCCCCACGTCGCTCCCACACATTCCCTCATCCCATCCTCCCCAGCCCGTGTCTCCCCACTGCTGGATGAAGTCTCCCCAGTGATCTTCCAGGTCCTGCGGTTACAGCCTCTCTTCTCCATGTCACTCCCACACATTCCCTCATCCCATCCTCTCCAGCCCGTGTCTCCCCACTGCTGGATGAAGTCTCCCCAGTGATCTCCCAGGTCCTGCGGTTACATCCTCTCTTCTCCACGTCGCTCCCACACATTCCCTCATCCCATCCTCCCCAGCCCGTGTCTCCCCACTGCTGGATGAAGTCTCCCCAGTGATCTTCCAGGTCCTGCGGTTACAGCCTCTCTTCTCCACGTCACTCCCACACATTCCCTCATCCCATCCTCTCCAGCCCGTGTCTCCCCACTGCTGGATGAAGCCTCCCCAGTGATCTCCCAGGTCCTGCGGTTACATCCTCTCTTCTCCACGTCGCTCCCACACATTCCCTCATCCCATCCTCCCCAGCCCGTGTCTCCCCACTGCTGGATGAAGTCTCCCCAGTGATCTTCCAGGTCCTGCGGTTACAGCCTCTCTTCTCCACGTCACTCCCACACATTCCCTCATCCCATCCTCTCCAGCCCGTGTCTCCCCACTGCTGGATGCAGACTCCCCAGTGATCCCCCAGGTCCTGTGGTTACAGCCTCTCTTCTCCACGTCGCTCCCACACATTCCCTCATCCCATCCTCCCCAGCCCGTGTCTCCCCACTGCTGGATGAAGTCTCCAAGTGATCTCCCAGGTCCTGCGGTTACAGCCTCTCTTCTCCACGTCGCTCCCACACATTCCCTCATCCCATCCTCCCCAGCCCGTGTCTCCCCACTGCTGGATGAAGTCTCCCCAGTGATCTCCCAGGTCCTGCGGTTACAGCCTCTCTTCTCCATGTCGCTCCCACACATTCCCTCATCCCATCATCTCCAGCCCGTGTCTCCCCACTGCTGGATGAAGCCTCCCCAGTGATCTCCCAGGTCCTGCGGTTACAGCCTCTATTCTCCACGTCGCTCCCACACATTCCCTCATCCCATCCTCCCCAGCCCGTGTCTCCCCACTGCTGGATGAAGTCTCCCCAGTGATCTCCCAGGGCCTGCGGTTACAGCCTCTCTTCTCCACGTCGCTCCCACACATTCCCTCATCCCATCCTCCCCAGCCCGTGTCTCCCCACTGCTGGATGAAGTCTCCCCAGTGATCCCCCAGGTCCTGCGGTTACAGCCTCTCTTCTCCACGTCGCTCCCACACATTCCCTCATCCCATCCTCTCCAGCCCGTGTCTCCCCACTGCTGGATGAAGTCTCCCCAGTGATCTCCCAGGTCCTGCGGTTACAGCCTCTCTTCTCCACGTCGCTCCCACACACTCCCTCATCCCATCCTCTCCAGCCCGTGTCTCCCCACTACTGGATGAAACCTCCCCAGTGATCTCCCAGGTCCTGCGGTTACAGCCTCTTCTCCACATCGCTCCCACACATTCCCTCATCCCATCCTCCCCAGCCCGTGTCTCCCCACTGCTGGATGAAGTCTCCCCAGTGATCCCCCAGGTCCTGCGGTTACAGCCTCTCTTCTCCACGTCGCTCCCACACATTCCCTCATCCCATCCTCTCCAGCCCGTGTCTCCCCACTGCTGGATGAAGTCTCCCCAGTGATCCCCCAGGTCCTGCGGTTACAGCCTCTCTTCTCCACGTCGCTGCCACACATTCCCTCATCCCATCCTCCCCAGCCCGTGTCTCCCCACTGCTGGATGAAGCCTCCCCAGTGATCTCCCAGGTCCTGCGGTTACAGCCTCTCTTCTCCACGTCGCTCCCACACATTCCCTCATCCCATCCTCCCCAGCCCGTGTCTCCCCACTGCTGGATGAAGTCTCCCCAGTGATCTCCCAGGTACTGTGGTTACAGCCTCTCTTCTCCAAGTCGCTCCCTCACATTCCCTCATCCCATCCTCTCCAGCCCGTGTCTCCCCACTGCTGGATGAAGCCTCCCCAGTGATCTCCCAGGTCCTGCGGTTACAGCCTCACTTCTCCACGTCGCTCCCACACATTCCCTCATCCCATCCTCCCCAGCCCGTGTCTCCCCACTGCTGGATGAAGTCTCCCCAGTGATCTCCCAGGTCCTGCGGTTACAGCCTCTCTTCTCCACGTCGCTACCACACATTCCCTCATCCCATCCTCCCCAGCCCGTGTCTCCCCACTGCTGGATGAAGTCTCCCCAGTGATCTTCCAGGTCCTGCGGTTACAGCCTCTCTTCTCCACGTCACTCCCACACATTCCCTCATCCCATCCTCTCCAGCCCGTGTCTCCCCACTGCTGGATGAAGCCTCCCCAGTGATCTCCCAGGTCCTGCGGTTACAGCCTCTCTTCCCCACGTCGCTCCCACACATTCCCTCATCCCATCCTCCCCAGCCCGTGTCTCCCCACTGCTGGATGAAGTCTCCCCAGTGATCTTCCAGGTCCTGCGGTTACAGCCTCTCTTCTCCACGTCACTCCCACACATTCCCTCATCCCATCCTCTCCAGCCCGTGTCTCCCCACTGCTGGATGAAGTCTCCCCAGTGATCCCCCAGGTCCTGCGGTTAAAGCCTCTCTTCCCCACGTCGCTCCCACACATTCCCTCATCCCATCCTCTCCAGCCCGTGTCTCCCCACTGCTGGATGAAGCCTCCCCAGTGATCCCCCAGGTCCTGCGGTTACAGCCTCTCTTCTCCACGTCGCTCCCACACATTCCCTCATCCCATCCTCTCCAGCCCGTGTCTCCCCACTGCTGGATGCAGACTCCCCAGTGATCCCCCAGGTCCTGCGGTTACAGCCTCTCTTCTCCACGTCGCTCCCACACACTCCCTCATCCCATCCTCTCCAGCCCGTGTCTCCCCACTACTGGATGAAACCTCCCCAGTGATCTCCCAGGTCCTGCGGTTACAGCCTCTTCTCCACATCGCTCCCACACATTCCCTCATCCCATCCTCCCCAGCCCGTGTCTCCCCACTGCTGGATGAAGTCTCCCCAGTGATCCCCCAGGTCCTGCGGTTACAGCCTCTCTTCTCCACGTCGCTCCCACACATTCCCTCATCCCATCCTCTCCAGCCCGTGTCTCCCCACTGCTGGATGAAGTCTCCCCAGTGATCCCCCAGGTCCTGCGGTTACAGCCTCTCTTCTCCACGTCGCTGCCACACATTCCCTCATCCCATCCTCCCCAGCCCGTGTCTCCCCACTGCTGGATGAAGCCTCCCCAGTGATCTCCCAGGTCCTGCGGTTACAGCCTCTCTTCTCCACGTCGCTCCCACACATTCCCTCATCCCATCCTCCCCAGCCCGTGTTTCCCCACTGCTGGATGAAGTCTCCCCAGTGATCTCCCAGGTCCTGTGGTTACAGCCTCTCTTCTCCAAGTCGCTCCCTCACATTCCCTCATCCCATCCTCTCCAGCCCGTGTCTCCCCACTGCTGGATGAAGCCTCCCCAGTGATCTCCCAGGTCCTGCGGTTACAGCCTCACTTCTCCACGTCGCTCCCACACATTCCCTCATCCCATCCTCCCCAGCCCGTGTCTCCCCACTGCTGGATGAAGTCTCCCCAGTGATCTCCCAGGTCCTGCGGTTACAGCCTCTCTTCTCCACGTCGCTCCCACACATTCCCTCATCCCATCCTCCCCAGCCCGTGTCTCCCCACTGCTGGATGAAGTCTCCCCAGTGATCTTCCAGGTCCTGCGGTTACAGCCTCTCTTCTCCACGTCACTCCCACACATTCCCTCATCCCATCCTCTCCAGCCCGTGTCTCCCCACTGCTGGATGAAGCCTCCCCAGTGATCTCCCAGGTCCTGCGGTTACAGCCTCTCTTCCCCACGTCGCTCCCACACATTCCCTCATCCCATCCTCCCCAGCCCGTGTCTCCCCACTGCTGGATGAAGTCTCCCCAGTGATCTTCCAGGTCCTGCGGTTACAGCCTCTCTTCTCCATGTCACTCCCACACATTCCCTCATCCCATCCTCTCCAGCCCGTGTCTCCCCACTGCTGGATGAAGTCTCCCCAGTGATCTCCCAGGTCCTGCGGTTACATCCTCTCTTCTCCACGTCGCTCCCACACATTCCCTCATCCCATCCTCCCCAGCCCGTGTCTCCCCACTGCTGGATGAAGTCTCCCCAGTGATCTTCCAGGTCCTGCGGTTACAGCCTCTCTTCTCCACGTCACTCCCACACATTCCCTCATCCCATCCTCTCCAGCCCGTGTCTCCCCACTGCTGGATGAAGCCTCCCCAGTGATCTCCCAGGTCCTGCGGTTACATCCTCTCTTCTCCACGTCGCTCCCACACATTCCCTCATCCCATCCTCCCCAGCCCGTGTCTCCCCACTGCTGGATGAAGTCTCCCCAGTGATCTTCCAGGTCCTGCGGTTACAGCCTCTCTTCTCCACGTCACTCCCACACATTCCCTCATCCCATCCTCTCCAGCCCGTGTCTCCCCACTGCTGGATGCAGACTCCCCAGTGATCCCCCAGGTCCTGTGGTTACAGCCTCTCTTCTCCACGTCGCTCCCACACATTCCCTCATCCCATCCTCCCCAGCCCGTGTCTCCCCACTGCTGGATGAAGTCTCCAAGTGATCTCCCAGGTCCTGCGGTTACAGCCTCTCTTCTCCACGTCGCTCCCACACATTCCCTCATCCCATCCTCCCCAGCCCGTGTCTCCCCACTGCTGGATGAAGTCTCCCCAGTGATCTCCCAGGTCCTGCGGTTACAGCCTCTCTTCTCCATGTCGCTCCCACACATTCCCTCATCCCATCATCTCCAGCCCGTGTCTCCCCACTGCTGGATGAAGCCTCCCCAGTGATCTCCCAGGTCCTGCGGTTACAGCCTCTATTCTCCACGTCGCTCCCACACATTCCCTCATCCCATCCTCCCCAGCCCGTGTCTCCCCACTGCTGGATGAAGTCTCCCCAGTGATCTCCCAGGGCCTGCGGTTACAGCCTCTCTTCTCCACGTCGCTCCCACACATTCCCTCATCCCATCCTCCCCAGCCCGTGTCTCCCCACTGCTGGATGAAGTCTCCCCAGTGATCCCCCAGGTCCTGCGGTTACAGCCTCTCTTCTCCACGTCGCTCCCACACATTCCCTCATCCCATCCTCTCCAGCCCGTGTCTCCCCACTGCTGGATGAAGTCTCCCCAGTGATCTCCCAGGTCCTGCGGTTACAGCCTCTCTTCTCCACGTCGCTCCCACACACTCCCTCATCCCATCCTCTCCAGCCCGTGTCTCCCCACTACTGGATGAAACCTCCCCAGTGATCTCCCAGGTCCTGCGGTTACAGCCTCTTCTCCACATCGCTCCCACACATTCCCTCATCCCATCCTCCCCAGCCCGTGTCTCCCCACTGCTGGATGAAGTCTCCCCAGTGATCCCCCAGGTCCTGCGGTTACAGCCTCTCTTCTCCACGTCGCTCCCACACATTCCCTCATCCCATCCTCTCCAGCCCGTGTCTCCCCACTGCTGGATGAAGTCTCCCCAGTGATCCCCCAGGTCCTGCGGTTACAGCCTCTCTTCTCCACGTCGCTGCCACACATTCCCTCATCCCATCCTCCCCAGCCCGTGTCTCCCCACTGCTGGATGAAGCCTCCCCAGTGATCTCCCAGGTCCTGCGGTTACAGCCTCTCTTCTCCACGTCGCTCCCACACATTCCCTCATCCCATCCTCCCCAGCCCGTGTCTCCCCACTGCTGGATGAAGTCTCCCCAGTGATCTCCCAGGTACTGTGGTTACAGCCTCTCTTCTCCAAGTCGCTCCCTCACATTCCCTCATCCCATCCTCTCCAGCCCGTGTCTCCCCACTGCTGGATGAAGCCTCCCCAGTGATCTCCCAGGTCCTGCGGTTACAGCCTCACTTCTCCACGTCGCTCCCACACATTCCCTCATCCCATCCTCCCCAGCCCGTGTCTCCCCACTGCTGGATGAAGTCTCCCCAGTGATCTCCCAGGTCCTGCGGTTACAGCCTCTCTTCTCCACGTCGCTACCACACATTCCCTCATCCCATCCTCCCCAGCCCGTGTCTCCCCACTGCTGGATGAAGTCTCCCCAGTGATCTTCCAGGTCCTGCGGTTACAGCCTCTCTTCTCCACGTCACTCCCACACATTCCCTCATCCCATCCTCTCCAGCCCGTGTCTCCCCACTGCTGGATGAAGCCTCCCCAGTGATCTCCCAGGTCCTGCGGTTACAGCCTCTCTTCCCCACGTCGCTCCCACACATTCCCTCATCCCATCCTCCCCAGCCCGTGTCTCCCCACTGCTGGATGAAGTCTCCCCAGTGATCTTCCAGGTCCTGCGGTTACAGCCTCTCTTCTCCACGTCACTCCCACACATTCCCTCATCCCATCCTCTCCAGCCCGTGTCTCCCCACTGCTGGATGAAGTCTCCCCAGTGATCTCCCAGGTCCTGCGGTTACATCCTCTCTTCTCCACGTCGCTCCCACACATTCCCTCATCCCATCCTCCCCAGCCCGTGTCTCCCCACTGCTGGATGAAGTCTCCCCAGTGATCTTCCAGGTCCTGCGGTTACAGCCTCTCTTCTCCACGTCACTCCCACACATTCCCTCATCCCATCCTCTCCAGCCCGTGTCTCCCCACTGCTGGATGAAGCCTCCCCAGTGATCTCCCAGGTCCTGCGGTTACATCCTCTCTTCTCCACGTCGCTCCCACACATTCCCTCATCCCATCCTCCCCAGCCCGTGTCTCCCCACTGCTGGATGAAGTCTCCCCAGTGATCTTCCAGGTCCTGCGGTTACAGCCTCTCTTCTCCACGTCACTCCCACACATTCCCTCATCCCATCCTCCCCAGCCCGTGTCTCCCCACTGCTGGATGCAGACTCCCCAGTGATCCCCCAGGTCCTGCGGTTACAGCCTCTCTTCTCCACGTCGCTCCCACACATTCCCTCATCCCATCCTCCCCAGCCCGTGTCTCCCCACTGCTGGATGAAGTCTCCAAGTGATCTCCCAGGTCCTGCGGTTACAGCCTCTCTTCTCCACGTCGCTCCCACACATTCCCTCATCCCATCCTCCCCAGCCCGTGTCTCCCCACTGCTGGATGAAGTCTCCCCAGTGATCTCCCAGGTCCTGCGGTTACAGCCTCTCTTCTCCATGTCGCTCCCACACATTCCCTCATCCCATCATCTCCAGCCCGTGTCTCCCCACTGCTGGATGAAGCCTCCCCAGTGATCTCCCAGGTCCTGCGGTTACAGCCTCTATTCTCCACGTCGCTCCCACACATTCCCTCATCCCATCCTCTCCAGCCCGTGTCTCCCCACTGCTGGATGAAGTTTCCCCAGTGATCTCCCAGGTCCTGCGGTTACAGCCTCTCTTCTCCACGTCGCTCCCACACATTCCCTCATCCCATCCTCCCCAGCCCGTGTCTCCCCACTGCTAGATGAAGCCTCCCCAGTGATCTGCCAGGTCCTGCGGTCACTGATAATGAACACGCCGCGCTGTATAATGATGCAGAGTATCTATACATTAGTGTCACACAGACAGTATAGTTTTTTTCCTGTTTTATTTCTGTCCCTATACCGCAGGGAACAGTATACATACACACATATATATATATATACAGTATACACATACAGATTGCAGCCTAATCAGGTTATTTACACAATTCCATGAGAGTTTAAACACATCACTGGGGGGGGGAGAGTGTGAGAGACAGTGAGAGGCAGTGAGAGAGAGTGGGGAGAGGGGAGGGGAGAGAGTGGGGTGAGGGGAGGGGAGAGAGTGGGAGGGGAGAGAGAGTGAGAGAGTGGGGTTAATGAGAGTGCGAGTGGGTGGAGGGGGAGAGATAGTGTGGAGGGGGGAAGAAAGGAGGGAAAGGGGTGGAGGGGGGGAAGGGAGAGAGGGGGGAGAGTGTGAGAGTGTGGAATAGGGTGGAGGGGGGAGGGGGAAGAGGGTGGAGGGGGAAGAAAGAGGAGGGGAGGGAGGGAAAGGGATGGAGGGGGGAGAGTGTGAGAGAGTGTGGAAGAGGGTGGAGGGAGAGACAGAGAGAGAGAGAGAGAGAGAGGGTGGAGGGGGGAAGAAAGAAGAGGTGGAGGGAGGGAAAGGGGTTGAGGGGGGGGGAGAGTGAGAGAGTGTGGAATAGGGTGGAGGGAGGGAGAGACAGAGAGAGGGTGGAGGTGGGAAGAAAGAGGAGGAGGGGGAGGGAGGGAAAGGGGTTGAGGGGGGGGGACAGTAAACAATATACAAGGTTTTTCTTCGGGGTAGCAAGAATATAATAATAAAAAAATAAAAGGATAAAATCCTCGCGGTGAATCGCGCGTTTCGTCTCTCGGCGCTGAGCAGGCCGGATAGATTTAAAATGGCCGCCCTCAGGTAAATATGGCAGTTTATGGGGGGAGATAATAGGGGGGCAGATAGTGGGGGGGGGAGTAAGAAGGCAAATAAGAAGAGGTGTAACTCTGAGGGACAGAACATGGGGATACCTGTGTGACTGTGTGTGTGTGCGTGTGTGTGCGTGTATGACACTGCGTGTGTGTGACTGCGTGTGCGTGTGTGTGAGACTGCGTGTGTGCGTGAGTGTGAGTGTGTGTATGTGAGCAACTGCGTGTGTGTGAGACTGCGTGTGTGCGTGTGTGCGTGTGTGCGTCAGTGTGTGTGTGTGTGTATGTGAGCAACTGTGTGTGTGTGACACTGCGTGTGGGTGTGGTTGTGAGACTGCTTGTGTGTGTGACACTGTGTGTACGTGTGTGTGTGTGACAGTGTGTGTACGTGTGTGTGTGACACTGTGTGTACGTGTGTGTGACACTGTGTGTACGTGTGTGTGTGACACTGTGTGTACGTGTGTGTGACACTGTGTGTACGTGTGTGTGTGTGTGTGTGACACTGTGTGTGTGTGACACTGCGTGTGGGTTTGGTTGTGAGACTGCTTGTGTGTGTGAAACTGTGTGTACGTGTGTGTACGTGTGTGTGTGTGACACTGTGTGTACGTGTGTGTGTGTGACACTGTGTGTACGTGTGTGTGTGTGTGACTCTGTGTGTACGTGTGTGTGACACTGCGTGTGTGACACTGTGTGTACGTGTGTGTGTGACACTGTGTGTACGTGTGTGTGTGACACTGTGTGTACGTGTG
>NW_027454596.1:0-27500 GCF_040206685.1 Ascaphus truei | reverse complement strand
GACACACACGCACACCGTGACACACACAGTGACACACACACACAGTGACACACACGCAGTGACACACACACACAGTGACACACGCACACGCAGTGACACACACGCAGTGACCGCTGTCCTCACCCTGTTCATTTTGATGAGGACGCAGGGCGCCCCCTCCCTGTACCCGTACGTCCCGTCCTCCTCCCCGGAGCACACAGTGACACACACGCACACACAGTGACACGCACACACAGTGTCACACGCACACGCAGTGACACACGCACACGCAGTAATCGCTGTCCTCACCCTGTTCATTTTGATGAGGACGCAGGGCGCCCCCTCCCTGTACCCGTACGTCCCGTCCTCCTCCCCGGAGCACCCAGTGAGACACACACACAGTGACACACACACACAGAGAGACACACACACACACAGTGACACACACACGCAGTGACACACACACATAGTGACACACACACAGTGACACACACACAGTGACACACACACACACAGTGACACACACGCACACAGTGACACACACGCACGCAGTGACACACACGCAGTGACACACACGCACACACACTGACACACGCACACACACTGACACACACACACACACAGTGACACACACAGTGACACACGCACACGTAGTGACACACACACACAGTGACACGCACACACAGTGACACACACGTAGTGACACACGCACACACAGTGACACACGCACACACAGTGACACACACACACACGCAGTGACACACACACATAGTGACACACACATAGTGACACACACACAGTGACACACACACAGTGACACACACACACACACAGTGACACACACGCACACAGTGACACACACGCAGTGACACACACGCAGTGACAAACACGCAGTGACCGCTGTCCTCACCCAGTTCATTTTGATGAGGACGCAGGGCGCCAAGTCCCTGTACCCGTACGTCCCGTCCTCCTCCCCGGAGCACACACACACGCAGTGACACACACACAGTGACACACACACACACAGTGACACACACACACACAGAGTCACACACACACAGTGACACACACACACACAGAGACACACACACACACACACAGTGACACACACACAGTGACACACACACAGTGACACACACACACAGTGACACACACACAGTGACACACACACAGTGACACACACACACAGTGACACACACACACACAGAGACACACACGCAGTGGCACACACGCACACACACGCACACACAGTGACACACGCACACACAGTGACACACGCACACACAGTGACACACACACACAGTGACACACACACACACAGAGACACACACACACAGAGAGACACACACACACACAGTGACACACACACACACAGTGACACACACACACACACAGTGACACACACACACAGTGACACACACACACACAGAGACACACACACACAGAGAGACACACACACACACAGTGACACACACACGCAGTGACACACACACATAGTGACACACACACAGTGACACACACACAGTGACACACACACACACAGTGACACACACGCACACAGTGACACACACGCACGCAGTGACACACACGCAGTGACACACACGCAGTGACAAACACGCAGTGACCGCTGTCCTCACCCTGTTCATTTTGATGAGGACGCAGGGCGCCCCCTCCCTGTACCCGTACGTCCCGTCCTCCTCCCCGGAGCACACACACACACAGTGACACACACACACAGTGACACACACACACACAGAGACACACACACACACAGTGACACACACACAGTGACACACACACAGTGACACACACACACAGTGACACACACACAGTGACACACACACAGTGACACACACACACAGAGACACACACGCAGTGGCACACACGCACACACACGCACACACAGTGACACACGCACACACAGTGACACACGCACACACAGTGACACACGCACACACAGTGACACACACACAGTGACACACACGCACACAGTGACACACGCACACACAGTGACACACGCACACACAGTGACACACACAGTGACACACACGCAGTGACACACACACACACACAGTGACACACACACAGTGACACACGCACACGCAGTGACCGCTGTCCTCACCCTGTTCATTTTGATGAGGACGCAGGGCGCCCCCTCCCTGTACCCGTACGTCCCGTCCTCCTCCCCGGAGCACACAGTGAGACACACACACACAGTGACACACACACACAGTGACACACACACACAGTGACACACACGCAGTGACACACACGCAGTGACACACACGCACAGTGACACACACACACACACAGTGACACACACACACACACACACACAGTGACACACACACAGTGACACACACATAGTGACACACACACAGTGACACACACGCAGTGACACACACGCAGTGACCGCTGTCCTCACCCTGTTCATTTTGATGAGGATGCAGGGCGCCCCCTCCCGGTACCCTTACGTCCCGTCCTCCCCGGAGCACACAGTGACACACGCACACACACAGTGACAAACACGCAGTGACACACACACACAGTGACACACACGCACTGACACACACACACAGTGACACACACACACACACAGTGACACACACACACACACACACACACAGTGACACACACACACACACAGTGACACACACACAGTGACACACACACAGTGACACACACATAGTGACACACACACAGTGACACACACGCAGTGACACACACGCAGTGACCGCTGTCCTCACCCTGTTCATTTTGATGAGGACGCAGGGCGCCCCCTCCCTGTACCCGTACGTCCCGTCCTCCTCCCCGGAGCACACAGTGACACACACACAGTGACACACGCACACAGTGACACACACACAGTGACACACACACAGTGACACACACATAGTGACACACACACAGTGACACACACGCAGTGACACACACGCAGTGACACACACACACACAGTGACACACACACACACACACAGTGACACACACGCAGTGACCGCTGTCCTCACCCTGTTCATTTTGATGAGGATGCAGGGCGCCCCCTCCCTGTACCCGTACGTCCCGTCCTCCCCGGAGCACACAGTGACACACGCACACACACAGTGACACACACGCAGTGACACACACGCACAGTGACACACACGCACTGACACACACACACAGTGACACACACACACAGTGACACACACAGTGACACACACACACACACACACACACACACACACACACACACACAGTGACACACACACACACACAGTGACACACACACACACACACACACACAGTGACACACACATAGTGACACACACATAGTGACACACACGCAGTGACACACACACAGTGACACACGCACACAGTGACACACACATAGTGACACACACATAGTGACACACACACACAGTGACACACACACACAGTGACACACACACGCAGTGACACACACACGCAGTGACACACACACGCAGTGACACACACATAGTGACACACACACAGTGACACACACGCAGTGACACACACGCAGTGACCGCTGTCCTCACCCTGTTCATTTTGATGAGGACGCAGGGCGCCCCCTCCCTGTACCCGTACGTCCCGTCCTCCTCCCCGGAGCACACAGTGACACACACACAGTGACACATGCACACAGTGACACACACACAGTGACACACACACAGTGACACACACACGCAGTGACACACACGCAGTGACCGCTGTCCTCACCCTGTTCATTTTGATGAGGACGCAGGGCGCCCCCTCCCTGTACCCGTACGTCCCGTCCTCCTCTCCGGAGCACCCAGTGAGACACACACACACACAGTGACACACACACACAGTGACACACACACACACAGTGACACACACACACAGTGACACACACACGCAGTGACAGACACACAGTGACACACACGCAGTGACACACGCACACAGTGACACACACACAGTGACACACACACAGTTACACACACGCAGTGACCGCTGTCCCCTCCCTGTACCCGTACGTCCCGTCCTCCTCCCCGGAGCACACAGTGAGACACACACACACAGTGACACACACACCCAGTGACACACGCACACACACAGTGACACACGCACACACACAGTGACACACACGCAGTGACACACACGCACAGTGACACACACGCACTGACACACACACACAGTGACACACACACACACACACACACACAGTGACACACACACACACACACACACACACACACACACAGTGACACACACACACACACACACACAGTGACACACACACACACACACACACACAGTGACACACACACACAGTGACACACACACAGTGACACACACGCAGTGACACACACGCAGTGACACACACGCAGTGACCGCTGTCCTCACCCTGTTCATTTTGATGAGGACGCAGGGCGCCCCCTCCCTGTACCCGTACGTCCCGTCCTCCTCCCCGGAGCACACAGTGACACACACACAGTGACACACGCACACAGTGACACACGCACACAGTGACACACACACAGTGACACACACACAGTGACACACACACAGTGACACACACGCAGTGACCGCTGTCCTCACCCTGTTCATTTTGATGAGGACGCAGGGCGCCCCCTCCCTGTACCCGTACGTCCCGTCCTCCTCTCCGGAGCGCACAGTGACACACACACAGTGACACACACACAGTGACACACACACAGTGACACACACGCAGTGACCGCTGTCCTCAACCTGTTCATTTTGATGAGGACGCAGGGCGCCCCCTCCCTGTACTCGTACGTCCCGTCCTCCTCCCCGGAGCACACAGTGACACACACACACAGTGACACACACACACAGTGACACACGCACACACACAGTGACACACACGCAGTGACACACACGCACAGTGACACACACGCACTGACACACACACACAGTGACACACACACACACACACACAGTGACACACACACACACACACACAGTGACACACACACACACACAGTGACACACACACACACACACACACACACACACACACACAGTGACACACACACAGTGACACACACATAGTGACACACACACAGTGACACACACGCAGTGACACACACGCAGTGACCGCTGTCCTCACCCTGTTCATTTTGATGAGGACGCAGGGCGCCCCCTCCCTGTACCCGTACGTCCCGTCCTCCTCCCCGGAGCACACAGTGACACACACACAGTGACACACGCACACAGTGACACACACACAGTGACACACACATAGTGACGCACACACAGTGACACACACATAGTGACACACACATAGTGACACACACACAGTGACACACACATAGTTACACACACACAGTGACACACACGCAGTGACCGCTGTCCTCACCCTGTTCATTTTGATGAGGGCGCAGGGCGCCCCCTCCCTGTACCCGTACGTCCCGTCCTCCTCCCCGGAGCACACAGTGACACACGCACACACACAGTGACACACACGCAGTGACACACACACACAGTGACACACACACAGTGACACACACACGCAGTGACACACACACTGTGACACACACACTGTGACACACACACAGTGACACACACACAGTGACACACACATAGTGACGCACACACAGTGACACACACATAGTGACACACACATAGTGACACACACACAGTGACACACACATAGTGACACACACACAGTGACACACACGCAGTGACCGCTGTCCTCACCCTGTTCATTTTGATGAGGACGCAGGGCGCCCCCTCCCTGTACCCGTACGTCCCGTCCTCCTCCCCGGAGCACACAGTGACACACGCACACACACAGTGACACACACGCAGTGACACACACGCACAGTGACACACACACAGTGACACACACACACAGTGACACACACACAGTGACACACACACAGTGACACACACACGCAGTGACACACACACTGTGACACACACACAGTGACACACACACAGTGACACACACGCAGTGACACACACGCAGTGACACACACACAGTGACACACACACAGTGACACACACACAGTGACACACACGCAGTGACCGCTGTCCTCATCCTGTTCATTTTGATGAGGACGCAGGGCGCCCCCTCCCTGTACCCGTACGTCCCGTCCTCCTCCCCGGAGCACACACACACACAGTGACACGCACAGTGACACACACACAGTGACACACACACAGTGACACACACGCAGTGACACACACACAGTGACACACACATAGTGACACACACACAGTGACACACACGCACAGTGACACACACGCACACAGTGACACACACACAGTGACACACACGCACAGTGACACACACGCAGTGACACACACACAGTGACACACACATAGTGACACACACACAGTGACACACACGCAGTGACCGCTGTCCTCACCCTGTTCATTTTGATGAGGACGCAGGGCGCCCCCTCCCTGTACCCGTACGTCCCATCCTCCTCCCCGGAGCACACAGTGAGACACACACACACACAGTGACACACACACACAGTGACACACACAGTGACACACACAGTGACACACACACACAGTGACACACACGCAGTGACACACACGCACAGTGACACACACGCACTGACACACACACACACACACACAGTGACACACACACACACAGTGACACACACACACACACACACAGTGACACACACACACACAGTGACACACACACACACACACAGTGACACACACACAGTGACACACGCACACAGTGACACACACACAGTGACACACACACAGTGACACACACACACACAGTGACACACACACAGTGACACACACACAGTGACACACACACACACAGTGACACACACACACACACACACACACACACACACACACACACACACACACACACACACACACACACACACACACACACACACACACACACACACACACACACACACACACAGTGACACACACACACACACACACACACACACACACACACACACACACACACACACACACACAGTGACACACACACAGTGACACACGCACACACACAGTGACACACGCACACACACAGTGACACACACACAGTGACACACACACAGTGACACACGCACACACAGTGACACACACAGTGACACACACACAGTGACACACGCACACAGTGACACACACACACACACACAGTGACACACACACAGTGACACACACACACAGTGACACACACACACAGTGACACACACACACAGTGACACACACACACAGTGACACACACACACAGTGACACACACACACAGTGACACACACACAGTGACACACACATAGTGACACACACACACACAGTGACACACACGCAGTGACCGCTGTCCTCACCCTGTTCATTTTGATGAGGACGCAGGGCGCCCCCTCCCTGTACCCGTACGTCCCGTCCTCCTCCCCGGAGCACACAGTGACACACACACAGTGACACACGCACACAGTGACACACGCACACAGTGACACACACACAGTGACACACACACAGTGACACACACACGCAGTGACACACACATAGTGACACACACACAGTGACACACACGCAGTGACACACGCACAGTGACACACACACGCAGTGACACACACGCAGTGACCGCTGTCCTCACCCTGTTCATTTTGATGAGGACGCAGGGCGCCCCCTCCCGGTACCCGTACGTCCCGTCCTCCTCTCCGGAGCGCACACACACGCAGTGACACACACACAGTGACACACACACAGTGACACACACACACAGTGACACACACACACAGTGACACACACACACAGTGACACACACACGCAGTGACACACACATAGTGACACACACACAGTGACACACACGCAGTGACACACACACACACACACACACACAGTGACACACACACAGTGACACACACACAGTGACACACACGCAGTGACACACACACACACACACACACAGTGACACACACACAGTGACACACACACAGTGACCGCTGTCCTCACCCTGTTCATTTTGATGAGGACGCAGGGCGCCCCCTCCCGGTACCCGTACGTCCCGTCCTCCTCCCCGGAGCAGTTCTGCAGCAGTTTGCGGGGGAACTGACAGGCCTTTTTGGGGTAATTCCTCACGTCCCCGTTATCGTCCTGCTTGTTATACACGCCGGGAACGCACACGGAGTTCCTGACCTCCTGCACAGAGGTGTTATAATCTGAGGGGGGAGGGAGAGCGGGGGGTGAGAGGAGAGAGAGCTGGGGGTGAGGGGGGAGAGGAGAGCAGGGGGTGAGAGAGCGGGGGGTGAGAGAGCAGGGGGTGAGAGAGGGAGGGGGTGAGAGGAGAGAGCAGGGGGTGAGAGAGCGGGGGGTGAGAGGAGAGAGAGCTGGGGGTGAGGGGGGAGAGGAGAGCAGGGGGTGAGAGAGCAGGGGGTGAGAGAGGGGGGGGTGAGAGAGCAGGGGGTGAGAGAGGGAGGGGGTGAGAGGAGAGAGCAGGGGGTGAGAGAGCGGGGGGTGAGAGAGGGAGGTAGTGAGAGGAGAGAGCAGGGGGTGAGAGAGCAGGGGGTGAGAGAGCGGGGGGTGTAGAGATGGAGGGGGGGAGAGGGGAGAGGAGAGAGACGGAGGGGCGGGGGGAGGAAAGAGACGGAGGGAGAGGAGAGAGATGCAGGGCGGGAGAAGAGAGAGATGGGGGGGAAGGAGAGAGAGACGGGGGGAGAGGAGAGAGAGATGGGGAGAGGAGACGGAGGGGGGGGGGAGAGGAAAGAGACGAAGGGAGGGAAGGGGGTAGAGATGGAGCGGGGGAGAGGGGAGAGGAGAGAGACGGAGGGGCGGGTGGAGGAAAGAGACGGAGGGAGGGGATAGGAAAGAGACGGAGGGAGGGGAGAGGAAAGAGACGGAGGGAGGGGAGAGGAAAGAGACGAAGGGAGGGGAGAGGAGAGAGACGGAGGGGGGGAGGGACGGAGGGGAGAGAGTGAGGGGGAGAGGGGAGAGAGTGAGGGGGAGAGGAGAGAGACGGAGGGGCGGGGGGAGGAAAGAGAAAAGAGACGGAGGGAGAGGAAAGAGACGGAGGGAGGGGAGAGGAAAGAGACGGAGGGAGGGGAGAGGAAAGAGACGGAGGGAGGGGAGAGGAAAGAGACGGAGGGAGGGGAGAGGAAAGAGACGGAGGGAGGGGAGAGGAGAGAGACGGAGGGGGGGGAGAGGAGAGACGGAGGGGGGGAGAGGAGAGAGACGGAGGGGGGGAGAGGAGAGAGACGGAGGGGGGGGGAGAGGAGAGAGACGGAGGGGGGGAGAGAGTAAGGGGGAGAGGAGAGCGAGACGGGGGAGATGGAGGGGAGGAGGGAGGAGAGAAATTAAAGGGCGGGGGAGGAGAGAGACAGGGGAGAGGAGAGACGGGTGGAAGGATAGGGGAAGGAGAGAGATGGGGGGAAGGAGCGAGACGGGGGGAGATGACACAGATGGAGGGGGGAGAGGGGAGACATGGGGAGAAGGAGATAGAAGAGAGAGAGAAAGGGGGACGGAGAGAGAAAGTAACGGGGAAGGGGAAGAGAGGAGCGGGAGATTCGGAGATTCGGTGTGATGCTCAGCGGGGGGTTAGGGGTTCAGCGGGGGGGGGGGGGCTGGTTTGAGGCACCGCGGGGGGTTAGTTACTCACCCTGCAGGGCGATGTTTAATGCGCTCACGTAACTGCTCCAGCTCTGCTCGTCCGTCAGCCCGTACACGATTTCCAGGCCACTCGTCTTGGGCCGAATCATCAGACCTGGGGGCAGGAGAGGGGTCACCCCAAGATACAGTGTACCCCCCAAATTACTGCCCCCTCCCCCCAACTACCAGCATCCCAGAGAGAATCGTCAGAACTGGGGGGGTGGGTTACCCCAAGATACAGTGTACCCCCCAAATTACTGCCCCCTTCTCCCCCCCAACTACCAGCATCCCAGAGCGAATCGTCAGACCTGGGGGGGCAGTGGGTTACCTCAAGATACAGTGTCCCCCTCAGGATAAGGGGGGGGCGGTGGTCTTACCGGGGTTTGCAGATAAGAGGGGGCGGTGGTCTTACCGGGGTTTGTGGATAAGGGGGGGGGGGGGGTGGTGGTCTTACCGGGGATTGGGGATAAGGGGGGGGGGGGCGGTGGTCTTACCGGGGTTTGCGAGGCGGTCAGAGTATTTGGGGTGATAGTCGTCGATGGTCTGTAACATCACCCACATGGTGAGGCAGAAGAGTGCCGTCAGGAACGCGTAGAACACGAAATAGAAGAGCAAGATGAGAGCTGTGAGGGGAGAAGGGGGACCCCAAATTAATGCACAGAGCCCCAATGTAATGCACAGACCCCCAACCTAATGCACAGACCCCCAACCTAATGCACAGACCCCCGACCTAATGCACAGACCCCCGACCTAATGCACAGACCCCCAACCTAATGCACAGACCCCCAACCTAATGCACAGACCCCCGACCTAATGCACAGACCCCCGACCTAATGCACAGACCCCCAACCTAATGCACAGACCCCCAACCTAATGCACAAAGCCCCAACCTAATGCACAGACCCCCAACCTAATGCACAGACCCCCAACCTAATGCACAGACCCCCAACCTAATGCACAGACCCCCAACCTAATGCACAGACCCCCAACCTAATGCACAAAGCCCCAACCTAATGCACAGACCCCCGACCTAATGCACAGACCCCCAACCTAATGCACAGACCCCCAACCTAATGCACAGACCCCCAACCTAATGCACAGACCCCCAACCTAATGCACAGACCCCCGACCTAATGCACAGACCCCCGACCTAATGCACAGACCCCCAACCTAATGCACAGACCCCCAACCTAATGCACAGACCCCCAACCTAATGCACAGACCCCCAACCTAATGCACAGACCCCCAACCTAATGCACAAAGCCCCAACCTAATGCACAGACCCCCGACCTAATGCACAGACCCCCGACCTAATGCACAGACCCCCAACCTAATGCACAGACCCCCAACCTAATGCACAGACCCCCAACCTAATGCACAGACCCCCCAACCTAATGCACAGACCCCCAACCTAATGCACAGACCCCCAACCTAATGCACAGACCCCCGACCTAATGCACAGACCCCCGACCTAATGCACAGACCCCCAACCTAATGCACAGACCCCCAACCTAATGCACAGACCCCCAACCTAATGCACAGACCCCCAACCTAATGCACAGACCCCCGACCTAATGCACAGACCCCCGACCTAATGCACAGACCCCCAACCTAATGCACAGACCCCCAACCTAATGCACAGACCCCCAACCTAATGCACAGACCCCCAACCTAATGCACAGACCCCCAACCTAATGCACAGACCCCCAACCTAATGCACAGACCCCCAACCTAATGCACAGACCCCCAACCTAATGCACAGACCCCCAACCTAATGCACAGACCCCCAACCTAATGCACAGACCCCCAACCTAATGCACAGACCCCCAACCTAATGCACAGACCCCCAACCTAATGCACAGACCCCCAACCTAATGCACAGACCCCCAACCTAATGCACAGACCCCCAACCTAATGCACAGACCCCCAACCTAATGCACAGACCCCCAACCTAATGCACAGACCCCCAACCTAATGCACAGACCCCCAACCTAATGCACAGACCCCCAACCTAATGCACAGACCCCCAACCTAATGCACAGACCCCCGACCTAATGCACAGACCCCCAACCTAATGCACAGACCCCCGACCTAATGCACAGACCCCCGACCTAATGCACAGACCCCCAACCTAATGCACAGACCCCCGACCTAATGCACAGACCCCCGACCTAATGCACAGACCCCCGACCTAATGCACAGACCCCCAACCTAATGCACAGACCCCCAACCTAATGCACAGACCCCCAACCTAATGCACAGACCCCCAACCTAATGCACAGACCCCCAACCTAATGCACAGACCCCCAACCTAATGCACAGACCCCCAACCTAATGCACAGACCCCCAACCTAATGCACAAACCCCCAACCTAATGCACAGACCCCCAACCTAATGCACAGACCCCCAACCTAATGCACAGACCCCCAACCTAATGCACAGACCCCCAACCTAATGCACAGACCCCCGACCTAATGCACAGACCCCCGACCTAATGCACAGACCCCCAACCTAATGCACAGACCCCCGACCTAATGCACAGACCCCCGACCTAATGCACAGACCCCCGACCTAATGCACAGACCCCCGACCTAATGCACAGAGCCCCAACCTCATGCACAGAGCCCCAACCTAATGCACAGACCCCCGACCTAATGCACAGACCCCCGACCTAATGCACAGACCCCCGACCTAATGCACAGACCCCCAACCTAATGCACAGACCCCCAACCTAATGCACAGACCCCCAACCTAATGCACAGACCCCCAACCTAATGCACAGACCCCCAACCTAATGCACAGACCCCCAACCTAATGCACAGACCCCCAACCTAATGCACAGACCCCCAACCTAATGCACAGACCCCCAACCTAATGCACAGACCCCCGACCTAATGCACAGACCCCAACCTAATGCACAGACCCCCAACCTCATTCACAGACCCCCAACCTAATGCACAGACCCCCAACCTCATTCACAGACCCCCAACCTAATGCACAGACCCCCAACCTCATTCACAGACCCCCAACCTCATTCACAGACCCCCAACCTAATGCACAGACCCCCAACCTAATGCACAGACCCCCGACCTAATGCACAGACCCCCAACCGAATGCACAGACCCCCAACCTAATGCACAGACCCCCAACCTCATTCACAGACCCCCAACCTAATGCACAGACCCCCAACCTAATGCACAGACCCCCAACCTCATTCACAGACCCCCAACCTAATGCACAGACCCCCAACCTAATGCACAGACCCCCAACCTAATGCACAGACCCCCAACCTAATGCACAGACCCCCAACCTAATGCACAGACCCCCAACCTAATGCACAGACCCCCAACCTCATGCACAGACCCCCAACCTAATGCACAGACCCCCGACCTAATGCACAGACCCCCGACCTAATGCACAGACCCCCGACCTAATGCACAGACCCCCGACCTAATGCACAGACCCCCGACCTAATGCACAGACCCCCAACCTCATGCACAGACCCCCAACCTAATGCACAGACCCCCAACCTAATGCACAGACCCCCAACCTAATGCACAGACCCCCAACCTAATGCACAGACCCCCAACCTAATGCACAGACCCCCAACCTCATTCACAGACCCCCAACCTAATGCACAGACCCCCAACCTAATGCACAGACCCCCGACCTAATGCACAGACCCCCAACCTAATGCACAGACCCCCAACCTAATGCACAGACCCCCAACCTCATGCACAGACCCCCAACCTCATGCACAGACCCCCAACCTCATGCACAGACCCCCAACCTCATTCACAGACCCCCGACCTAATGCACAGACCCCCGACCTAATGCACAGACCCCCAACCTAATGCACAGACCCCCAACCTAATGCACAGACCCCCAACCTAATGCACAGACCCCCGACCTAATGCACAGACCCCCAACCTAATGCACAGACCCCCGACCTAATGCACAGACCCCCAACCGAATGCACAGACCCCCAACCTAATGCACAGACCCCCAACCTAATGCACAGACCCCCAACCTAATGCACAGACCCCCAACCGAATGCACAGACCCCCAACCTAATGCACAGACCCCCAACCTAATGCACAGACCCCCGACCTAATGCACAGACCCCCGACCTAATGCACAGACCCCCAACCTCATTCACAGACCCCCGACCTAATGCACAGACCCCCGACCTAATGCACAGACCCCCAACCTAATGCACAGACCCCCAACCTCATGCACAGACCCCCAACCTAATGCACAGACCCCCGACCTAATGCACAGACCCCCAACCTAATGCACAGACCCCCAACCTAATGCACAGACCCCCGACCTAATGCACAGACCCCCAACCGAATGCACAGACCCCCAACCTAATGCACAGACCCCCAACCTAATGCACAGACCCCCAACCTAATGCACAGACCCCCAACCTAATGCACAGACCCCCAACCTAATGCACAGACCCCCAACCTCATTCACAGACCCCCAACCTAATGCACAGACCCCCAACCTAATGCACAGACCCCCAACCTAATGCACAGACCCCCAACCTCATTCACAGACCCCCAACCTCATTCACAGACCCCCAACCTAATGCACAGACCCCCGACCTAATGCACAGACCCCCGACCTAATGCACAGACCCCCGACCTAATGCACAGACCCCCAGCCTAATGCACAGACCCCCAACCTAATGCACAGACCCCCAACCTAATGCACAGACCCCCAACCTAATGCACAGACCCCCAACCTAATGCACAGACCCCCAACCTAATGCACAGACCCCCAACCTAATGCACAGACCCCCAACCTAATGCACAGACCCCCAACCTCATTCACAGACCCCCAACCTAATGCACAGACCCCCGACCTAATGCACAGACCCCCGACCTAATGCACAGACCCCCGACCTAATGCACAGACCCCCAGCCTAATGCACAGACCCCCAACCTAATGCACAGACCCCCAACCTAATGCACAGACCCCCAACCTAATGCACAGACCCCCAACCTAATGCACAGACCCCCGACCTAATGCACAGACCCCCAACCTCATTCACAGACCCCCAACCTCATGCACAGGAGAGGGGGGAAGGAGAGAGAGAGGAGGGGAGGAGAGGGGGCTGAGTGGGGAGGCAAAGCTAGAAAGCGGGAGTAAAAGGAGGGATAGATGAGAGGGGGGGGGGGAGAGAAATAAGGTGAGAGGAGAGAGAGAAGGTGAAAAGGTAGAGACAGAAGGTAGTGAGAGAGAGAAGGTGAGAGTGGGGGGATAGAGAAAGTGAGACGGGAATAGAGAGAGAGAAGGTGAAAGGGGGAAAATGGAAGGTGAGATGGGAGAGGGTGGAGAGAGAGAGAAGGTGAGAGGGGAGGGGAGAGAGAGAAGGTGAGGGGGGGGGTAGAGAAGGTGAGATGAGAGAGAGAAAGAAGGTGAGACGGGAATAGAGAGAGAAGGTGAGAGGGGAGGGGAGAGAGAGAAGGTGAGGGGGAGGATAGAGAAGGTGAGATGAGAGAGAGAAAGAAGGTGAGACGGGAATAGAGAGAGAAGGTGAGAGGGGAGGGGAGAGAGAGAAGGTGAGGGGGAGGATAGAGAAGGTGAGATGAGAGAGAGAAAGAAGGTGAGACGGGAATAGAGAGAGAAGGTGAGAGGGGAGGGGAGAGAGAGAAGGTGAGGGGGGGGATAGAGAAGGTGAGATGAGAGAGAGGAAGAAGGTGAGATGGGAATAGAGAGAGAAGGTGAGAAGGGGAGATGAGAGAGAGAAGGTGAGAAGAGAAGGTGAGGGGGATAGAGAAGGTGAGATGGGAGAGAGAGAGAGAAGGTGAGACGGGAATAGAGAGAGACGGTGAGAAGGAAGATAGAGAAGGTGAGAGGGGATGGGAGAGAGTGAAGGTGAGGGGGGGGATAGAGAAGGTGAGAGGAGAGAAGGTGAGGGGGATAGAGAAGGTGAAATGGGAGAGAGAGAGAAGGTGAGACGGGAACAGAGAGAGACGGTGAGACGGGAACAGAGAGAGACGGTGAGAAGGAAGATAGAGAGAGAAGGTGAGAGGAGAGAGAGAGAGAGAGAGAGAGGGAGAGAGAGAAGGTAAGACGGGAATAGAGAGAGAAGGTGAGAAGGAAGATAGAGAGAGAGGGAGAGAGAGAAGGTATTCTGAAGCCAGGGTCACGTGTGATGTGTGAATAGCTCCAGTTAGCTTTAACTCAGCCCTCTTTCCAAAGCACACCAAGTCCTGCTATATTTTCTTCACTTTATTGGAAAGGTGTCAATATATACAGGCACTTGTGGATGTTATGTAGTGATGGGAGAGTGCTTCTTTATAGGTGCTTTGTAGTTAAGGGCAGGTAAAAAGGAGATGGCCTTGCCAAAAGGAGTACAGGCATACCCCGCATTAATGTACGCAATGGGACCGGAGCATGTATGTAAAGTGGAAATGTACTTAAAGTGAAGCACTACTTTTTTCCCACTTATCGATGCATGTACTGTACTGCAATCGTCATATACGTGCATAACTGATGTAAATTACTCATTTGTAAGAGGCTCTATAGTCTCCCCGCTTGCGCACAGCTTCGGTACAGGTAGGGAGCCGGTATTGCTGTTCAGGACGTGCTGACAGGCGCATGCGCGAGCTGCCGTTTGCCTATTGGGCGATTATGTCCTTACTCGCGAGTGTACTTAAAGTGAGTGTCCTTAAACCGGGGCATGCCTGTATATATAGAAGAGTACTCACTCAGCCAGTGTCAGGAATGAAAAGGAAGTGTAGGGGAATCTGGGTAACAGGAATAGTCTAGGGACAGACTAAGTGTCGGCAAGACAGGGGGGAGGGCAGAATAGCCCATTCTGAGAAAGATCTCAGGAGGTTGCTATAGCAACTCACTTGCTTCATGCACAGAGGCAGGAATGGCAACATTGTATGTATATATCACATATGCACAGTGTGTGTGTTCAGAGCAAGATACATGCAGCTGAAACTAAGGAACTGACAGGCAGAAGCTGCAAAGGAGGGGGGGGTGAACAGAGGGGGCAGAAATGGGAAATCTTGTTCCAGGACAGAAGGTGAGAGGAGAGAGAGAGAGAGAGAGAGAAGGTGAGAGGAGAGAGAGAGAGAAGGTGAGAGGAGAGAGAGAAGGTGAGAGGAGAGAGAGAGAGAAGGTGAGAGGAGAGAGAGAGAGAGCGAAGGTGAGAGGAGAAAGAGAGAGATAGAGAGAAGGTGAGAGGAGAAAGAGAGAGAGAGAGAGAGAAGGTGAGAGAAGAGAGAGAGAGAAGGTGAGAGGAGAGAGAAGGTGAGAGTGGGGGGATAGAGAAGGTGAGACATGAATAGAGAGAAGGTGAGAAGGAAGATAGAGAGAAGGTGAGAAGGAAGATAGAGAGAAGGTGAGAAGGAAGATAGAGAGAGGGAGAGAGGGAGAGAGGGAGAGAGGGAGAGAGGGAGAGAGGGAGAGAGGGAGAGAGGGAGAGAGGGAGAGAGGGAGAGAGAGAGAGAGAGAAGGTGAGAGAAGGTGAGAGGAGGGAAGGTGAGAGGAGAGAGGGAGAGAGGGAAGGTGAGAGGAGAGAGGGAAGGTGAGAGGAGAGAGGGAGAGAAGGTGAGAGAGAAGGTGAGAGGGAGAGAAGGTGAGAGGGAGAGAGGGAGAGAGAGAGAAAGTGAGAGGAGAGAGGGAGAGAGAGAGAAAGTGAGAGGAGAGAGGGAGAGAGAGAGAAGGTGAGAGGAGAGAGGGCGGGAGAGAAGGTGAGAGGAGAGAGGGAGAGAGAGAAGGTGAGAGGAGAGAGAGAAGGTGAGAGGAGAGAGAGAAGGTGAGAGGAGAGAGAGAAGGTGAGAGGAGAGAGAGAAGGAGAGAGAGAGAGAGAGAGAAGGAGAGAGAGAGAGAGAAGGAGAGAGAGAGAGAGAGAGAAGGAGAGAGAGAGAGAGAAGGTGAGAGGAGAGAGAGAAGGTGAGAGGAGAGAGAGAAGGTGAGAGAAGAGAGAGAAGGTGAGAGGAGAGAGAGAAGGTGAGAGGAGAGAGAGAAGGTGAGAGGAGAGAGAAGGTGAGAGGAGAGAGAGAAGGTGAGCGGAGAGAGAGAAGGTGGGGGGGGGGGTCTGGAAATAGGGACAGGCAGACACAGACAGAACTGGAAGCCCCGGGAGATGAGACTGCGCCAGCGATGTGAACTAGGAGAGGTGTGTGCGAGAGACACAGGCAGACACAGACAGAACTGGAAGCCCCTGGAGGTGAGACTGTGCCAGCGATGTGAGCTAGGAGAGGTGTGTGAGAGACACAGACAGAACTGGAAGCCCCGGGAGGTGAGACTGTGCCAGCGATGTGAGCTAGGAGAGGTGTGAGAGACACAGACAGAACTGGAAGCCCCGGGAGGTGATACTGTGCCAGCGATGTGAGCTAGGAGAGGTGTGAGAGACACAGACAGAACTGGAAGCCCCGGGAGATGAGACTGTGCCAGCGATGTGAACTAGGAGAGGTGTGTGAGAGACACAGGCAGAACTGGAAGCCCCGGGAGATGAGACTGTGCCAGAGATATGAGCTAGGAGAGGTGTGTGAGAGACACAGGCAGACACAGACAGAACTGGAAGCCCTGGGAGATGAGACAGTGCCAGCGATATGAGCTAGGAGAGGTGTGTGAGAGAGACAGGCAGACACAGACAGAACTGGAAGCCCCGGGAGGTGAGACTGTGCCAGCGATGTGAGCTAGGAGAGGTGTGTGAGAGACACAGGCAGACACAGACAGAACTGGAAGCCCCGGGAGATGAGGCTGTGCCAGCGATGTGAGCTAGGAGAGGTGTGTGAGAGACACAGGCAGACACAGACAGAACTGGAAGCCCCGGGAGATGAGACTGTGCCAGCGATGTGAGCTAGGAGAGGTGTGTGAGAGACACAGGCAGACACAGACAGAACTGGAAGCCCCGGGAGGTGAGACTGTGCCAGCGATGTGAGCTAGAAGAGGTGTGTGAGAGACACAGACAGACACAGACAGAACTGGATGCCCCGGGAGATGAGACTGTGCCAGCGATGTGAGCTAGGAGAGGTGTGTGAGAGAAACAAGCAGACACAGACAGAACTGGAAGCCCCGGGAGATGAGACTGTGCCAGCGATGTGAGCTAGGAGAGGTGTGTGAGAGACACAGGCAGACACAGACAGAACTGGAAGCCCCGGGAGATGAGACTGTGCCAGCGATGTGAGCTAGGAGAGGTGTGTGAGAGACACAGGCAGACACAGACAGAACTGGAAGCCCCGGGAGATGAGACTGTGCCAGCGATGTGAGCTAGGAGAGGTGTGTGAGAGACACAGGCAGACACAGACAGAACTGGAAGCCCCGGGAGGTGAGACTGTGCTAGCGATGTGAGTTAGGAGAGGTGTGTGAGAGACACAGGCAGACACAGACAGAACTGGAAGCCCCGGGAGGTGAGACTGTGCCAGCGATGTGAGCTAGGAGAGGTGTGTGAGAGACACAGGCAGACAGGCAGAACTGGAAGCCCCGGGAGATGAGACTGTGCCAGCGATGTGAGATAGGAGAGGTGTGTGAGAGAGACAGGCAGACACAGACAGAACTGGAAGTCCCGGGAGATGAGACTGTGCCAGCGATGTGAGCTAGGAGAGGTGTGTGAGAGACACAGGCAGACACAGACAGAACTGGAAGCCCCGGGAGATGGGACTGTGCCAGCGATGTGAGCTAGGAGAGGTGTGTGAGAGAGACAGGCAGGCACAGAACTGGGAGCCCCGGGAGATGAGACTGTGCCAGCGATGTGAGCTAGGAGAGGTGTGTGAGAGACACAGACAGAACTGGAAGCCCCGGGAGATGAGGCTGTGCCAGAGACCCTGTACCCTACCCCCTGTTATACATGTACTGTGTAATCATTATACCCTACCCCCTGTTATACATGTACCGTGTTATCATTATACCTACCCCATTATTCATGTACTGTGTAATCATTATACCTACCCCCTGCTATTCATGTACCGTGTAACCATTATACCCTACCCCCTGTTATACATGTACCGTGTTATCATTATACCTACCCCATTATTCATGTACTGTGTAATCATTATACCCTACCCCCTGTTACTCATGTACTGTGTAACCATTATACCCTACCCCGTTATTCATGTACTGTGTAACCATTATACCCTACCCCCTGTTATACATGTACTGTGTAATCATTATACCCAACCCCCTGTTATTCATGTACTGTGTAATCATTATACCCTACCCCCTGTTACTCATGTACTGTGTAACCATTATACCCTACCCCGTTATTCATGTACTGTGTAACCATTATACCCTACCCCCTGTTATACATGTACTGTGTAATCATTATACCCAACCCCCTGTTATTCATGTACTGTGTAATCATTATACCCTATCCCCTGTTACTCATGTACTGTGTAACCATTATACCATACCCCCTGTTATACATGTACTGTGTAACCATTATACCCTACCCCCTGTTACTCATGTACTGTGTAACCATTATACCATACCCCCTGTTATACATGTACTGTGTAACCATTATACCCTACCCCCTGTTATTCATGTACTGTATAATCATTATACCCTACCCCCTGTTATTCATGTACTGTGTAATCATTATACCCTATCCCCTGTTATTCATGTACTGTGTAACCATTATACCCTACCCCCTGTTACTCATGTACTGTGTAACCATTATACCATACCCCCTGTTATACATGTACTGTGTAACCATTATACCCTACCCCCTGTTATTCATGTACTGTATAATCATTATACCCTACCCCCTGTTATACATGTACTGTGTAATCATTATACCTACCCCGTTATTCATGTACTGTGTAATCATTATACCCTACCCCCTGTTATTCATGTACTGTGTAATCATTATACCCTACCCCCTGTTATTCATGTACTGTGTAATCATTATACCTACCCCGTTATTCATGTACTGTGTAATCATTATACCCTACCCGCTGTTATTCATGTACTGTGTAATCTTTATACCCTACCCCCTGTTATTCATGTACTGTGTAATCATTATACCCTACACCCTGTTATTCATGTACTGTGTAATCATTATACCCTACCCCGTTACTCATGTGCTGTGTAACCATTATACCTACCCCCTGTTATACATGTACTGTGTAATCATTATACCCTACCCCGTTACTCATGTGCTGTGTAACCATTATACCCTACCCCCTGTTATACATGTACTGTGTAATCATTATACCCTACCCCCTGTTATACATGTACTGTGTAATCATTATACCCTACCCCGTTACTCATGTGCTGTGTAACCATTATACCTACCCCCTGTTATTCATGTACTGTGTAATCATTATACCCTACCCCGTTACTCATGTGCTGTGTAACCATTATACCTACCCCCTGTTATTCATGTACTGTGTAATCATTATACCCTACCCCGTTACTCATGTGCTGTGTAACCATTATACCTACCCCTGTTATACATGTACTGTGTAACCATTATACCTTCCCCCTGTTATACATGTACTGTGTAATCATTATACCCTACCCCCTGTTAATCATGTACCGTGTAATCATTATACCCTACCCCTGTTATACATGTACTGTGTAATCATTATACCTACCCCCTGTTATACATGTACTGTGTAACCATTATACCCTACCCCCTGTTATTCATGTACCGTGTAATCATTATACCCTACCCCTGTTATTCATGTACTGTGTAATCATTATACCTACCCCCTGTTATACATGTACTGTGTAACCATTCTACCCTACCCCCTGTTATTCATGTACCGTGTAATCATTATACCCTACCCCTGTTATTCATGTACTGTGTAATCATTATACCTACCCCCTGTTATACATGTACTGTGTAATCATTATACCTACCCCCTCTTGTACATGTACTGTGTAACCATTATACCCTACCCCCTGTTATACATGTACTGTGTAATCATTATACCTACCCCTGTTATACATGTACTGTGTAATCATTATACCCTACTCCCTGTTATACATGTACTGTGTAATCATTATACCCTACCCCCTGTTATACATGTACTGTGTAATGATTATACCCTACCCCCTGTTATTCATGTACTGTGTAATCATTATACCCTACCCCCTGTTATACATGTACTGTGTAATCATTATACCCTACCCCCTGTTATTCATGTACTGTGTAATCATTATACCTACCCCCTGTTATTCATGTACTTTGTAATCATTATACCTACCCCCCGTTATTCATGTACTGTGTAATAATTATACCCTACCCCCTGTTATTCATGTCCTGTGTAATCATTATACCAACCCCTGTTATTCATGTACTGTGTAATCATTATACCCTACCCCCTGTTATTCATGTACTTTGTAATCATTATACCTACCCCCTGTTATACATGTACTGTGTAATCATTATACCCTACCCCGTTATACATGTACTGTGTAATCATTATACCCTACCCCCTGTTATACATGTACTGTGTAATCATTACACCTACCCCCTGTTATACATGTACTGTGTAATCATTATACCCTACCCCGTTATACATGTACTGTGTAATCATTATACCCTCCACCTGTTATTCATGTACTGTGTAATCATTATACCCTACCCCCTGTTATACATGTACTGTGTAATCATTATACCCTACCCCCTGTTATACATGTACTGTGTAATCATTATACCTACCCCCTGTTATTCATGTACTGTGTAATCATTATACCTACCCCCTGTTATACATGTACTGTGTAATCATTATACCCTACCCCCTGTTATTCATGTACTGTGTAATCATTATACCCTACCCCCTGTTATTCATGTACTGTGTAATCATTATACCCTACCCCCTGTTATACATGTACTGTGTAATCATTATACCCTACCCCATGTTATTCATGTACTGTGTAATCATTATACCCTACCCCCTGTTATTCATGTACTGTGTAATCATTATACCCTACCCCCTGTTATACATGTACTGTGTAACCATTATACCCTACTCCCTGTTATTCATGTACTGTTTAACCATTATACCCTACCCCCTGTTATACATGTACTGTGTAATCATTATACCTACCCCCCGTTATTCATGTACTGTGTAACCATTATACCCTACCCCCTGTTATTCATGTACTGTGTAATCATTATACCCTACCCCCTGTTACTCATGTACTGTGTAATCATTATACCCTACCCCCTGTTATACATGTACTGTGTAATCATTTTACCCTACTCCCTGTTATTCATGTACCGTGTAATCATTATACCCGACCCCCTGTTATTCATGTACTGTGTAACCATTATACCCTACCCCCTGTTATTCATGTACTGTGTAACCATTATACCCTACCCCCTGTTATACATGTACTGTGTAACCATTATACCCTACCCCGTTATTCATGTACTGTGTAATCATTATACCCTACCCCTGTTATACATGTACTGTGTAATCATTATACCCTACCCCGTTATTCATGTACTGTGTAATCATTATACCTACCCCCTGTTATACATGTACTGTGTAATCATTATACCTACCCCCTGTTATACATGTACTGTGTAATCATTATACCTACCCCCTGTTATACATGTACTGTGTAACCATTATACCCTACCCCCTGTTATTCATGTACTGTGTAACCATTATACCCTTATCACTGTTATTCATGTACTGTGTAATCATTATACACCTACCCCCTTTTATACATGTACTGTGTAATCATTATACCCCCCCCCCCCCCCCCCCCCCACCCCCCCCCCCCCCCCTACCCCTGTTATACATGTACTGTGTAATCATTATACCTACCCCCTGTTATACATGTACTGTGTAATCATTATACCTACCCCCTGTTATACATGTACTGTGTAACCATTATACCCTACCCCCTGTTATTCATGTATTGTGTAATCATTATACCCTTATCCCTGTTATTCATGTACTGTGTAATCATTATACCTACCCCCTGTTATACATGTTCTGTGTAATCATTATACCTACCCCCTGTTATACATGTACTGTGTAATAATTATACCTACCCCCTGTTATACATGTACTGTGTAATCATTATACCCTACCCCTGTTATACATGTACTGTGTAACCATTATACCCTACCCCCTGTTATTCATGTACTGTGTAATCATTATACCCTTATCCCTGTTATACATGTACTGTGTAATCATTATACCCTACCCCCTGTTATACATGTACTGTGTAATCATTATACCCTACCCCCTGTTATTCATGTACTGTGTAATCATTATACCCTTATCCCTGTTATACATGTACTGTGTAATCATTATACCCTACCCCCTGTTATACATGTACTGTGTAATCATTATACCTACCCCCTGTTATTCATGTACTGTGTAATCATTATACCTACCCCGTTATACATGTACTGTGTAATCATTATACCCTACACCCTGTTATACAAGTACTGTGTAATCATTATACCTACCCCTGTTATACATGTACTGTGTAATCATTATACCTACCCCCTGTTATTCATGTACTGTGTAACCATTATACCCTACCCCCTGTTATTCATGTACTGTGTAATAATTATACCCTACCCCCTGTTATTCATGTACTGTGTAATCATTATACCCTACCCCGTTATTCATGTACTGTGTAATCATTATACCCTACCCCCTGTTATACATGTACTGTGTAACCATTATACACTACCCCCTGTTATACATGTACTGTGTAATCATTATACCCTACCCCGTTATTCATGTACTGTGTAATCATTATACCCTACCCCCTGTTATACATGTACTGTGTAATCATTATACCTACCCCCTGTTATTCATGTACTGTGTAATCATTATACCCTACCCCGTTACTCATGTGCTGTGTAACCATTATACCTACCCCTGTTATACATGTACTGTGTAACCATTATACCTTCCCCCTGTTATACATGTACTGTGTAATCATTATACCTACCCCCTGTTATACATGTACTGTGTAATCATTATACCTACCCCCTGTTATACATGTACTGTGTAATCATTATACCTACCCCCTGTTATACATGTACTGTGTAATCATTATACCCTACCCCGTTATACATGTACTGTGTAATCATTATACCCTACCCCGTTATACATGTACTGTGTAATCATTATACCTACCCCCTGTTATACATGTACTGTGTAATCATTATACCCTACCCCCTGTTATACATGTACTGTGTAATCATTATACCCTACCCCCTGTTATTCATGTACTGTGTAATCATTATACCCTACCCCCTGTTATACATGTGCTGTGTATATCATTGTACCCTTATCCCTGTTATTCATGTACTGTGTAATCATTATACCTACCCCGTTATACATGTACCGTGTAATCATTATACCTACCCCCTGTTATACATGTACTGTGTAATCATTATACCCTACCCCCTGTTATACATGTACTGTGTAATCATTATACCCTACCCCGTTATACATGTACTGTGTAATCATTATACCTACCCCCTGTTATACATGTACTGTGTAATCATTATACCCTACCCCGTTATACATGTACTGTGTAATCATTATACCTACCCCCTGTTATACATGTACTGTGTAATCATTATACCTACCCCTGTTATACATGTACTGTGTAATCATTATACCCTACCCCGTTATACATGTACTGTGTAATCATTATACCCTACCCCGTTATACATGTACTGTGTAATCATTATACCTACCCCTGTTATTCATGTACTGTGTAATCATTATACCTACCCCTGTTATACATGTACTGTGTAATCATTATACCCTACCCCCTGTTATACATGTACTGTGTAATCATTATACCCTACCCCGTTATACATGTACTGTGTAATCATTATACCTACCCCCTGTTATACATGTACTGTGTAATCATTATACCCTACCCCGTTATACATGTACTGTGTAATCATTATACCTACCCCCTGTTATACATGTACTGTGTAATCATTATACCTACCCCTGTTATTCATGTACTGTGTAATCATTATACCCTACCCCGTTATACATGTACTGTGTAATCATTATACCTACCCCCTGTTATACATGTACTGTGTAATCATTATACCCTACCCCGTTATACATGTACTGTGTAATCATTATACCTACCCCCTGTTATACATGTACTGTGTAATCATTATACCTACCCCTGTTATTCATGTACTGTGTAATCATTATACCCTACCCCCTGTTATTCATGTACTGTGTAATCATTATACCCTACCCCCTGTTATACATGTGCTGTGTATATCATTGTACCCTTATCCCTGTTATTCATGTACTGTGTAATCATTATACCTACCCCGTTATACATGTACTGTGTAATCATTATACCTACCCCCTGTTATACATGTACTGTGTAATCATTATACCTACCCCCTGTTATACATGTACTGTGTAATCATTATACCCTACCCCCTGTTATACATGTACTGTGTAACCATTATACCTACCCCCTGTTATACATGTACTGTGTAATCATTATACCTACCCCCTGTTATTCATGTACTGTGTAATCATTATACCCTACCCCCTGTTATTCATGTAATGTGTAATCATACCCTACCCCTGTTATACATGTACTGTGTAATCATTATACCCTACCCCCTGTTATACATGTACTGTGTAACCATTATACCCTACCCCCTGTTATTCATGTACCGTGTAATCATTATACCCTACCCCCTGTTATACATGTACTGTGTAATCATTATACCCTACCCCCTGTTATTCATGTACTGTGTAATCATTATACCCTACCCCCTGTTATACATGTACTGTGTAATCATTATACCCTACCCCGTTATTCATGTACTGTGTAATCATTATACCCTACCCCCTGTTATACATGTACTGTGTAATCATTATACCCTACCCCCTGTTATACATGTACTGTGTAACCATTATACCCTACCCCCTGTTATTCATGTACCGTGTAATCATTATACCTACCCCCTGTTATACATGTACTGTGTAATCATTATACCCTACCCCCTGTTATTCATGTACCGTGTAATCATTATACCTACCCCCTGTTATACATGTACTGTGTAATCATTATACCTACCCCCTGTTATACATGTACTGTGTAATCATTATACCTACCCCCTGTTATTCATGTACTGTGTAATCATTATACCCTACCCCCTGTTATTCATGTACCGTGTAATCATTATACCCCTACCCCCTGTTATACATGTACTGTGTAATCATTATACCTACCCCCCGTTATACATGTACTGTGTAATCATTATACCTACCCCCTGTTATTCATGTACTGTGTAATCATTATACCCTACCCCGTTATACATGTACTGTGTAATCATTATACCTACCCCCTGTTATACATGTACTGTGTAATCATTATACCTACCCCCTGTTATTCATGTACTGTGTAATCATTATACCCTACCCCGTTATACATGTACTGTGTAATCATTATACCTACCCCCTGTTATACATGTACTGTGTAATCATTATACCCTACCCCCCGTTATACATGTACTGTGTAATCATTATACCCTACCCCCCGTTATACATGTACTGTGTAATCATTATACCTACCCCCTGTTATTCATGTACTGTGTAATCATTATACCCTACCCCGTTATACATGTAACCATTATACCCTACCCCCTGTTATACATGTACTGTGTAATCATTATACCTACCCCCTGTTATTCATGTACTGTGTAATCATTATACCCTACCCCGTTATACATGTACTGTGTAATCATTATACCTACCCCCTGTTATACATGTACTGTGTAATCATTATACCTTCCCCCTGTTATACATGTACTGTGTAATCATTATACCTTCCCCCTGTTATACATGTACTGTGTAATCATTATACCTACCCCCTGTTATTCATGTACTGTGTAATCATTATACCTACCCCCTGTTATACATGTACTGTGTAATCATTATACCTACCCCCTGTTATACATGTACTGTGTAATCATTATACCCTACCCCCTGTTACTCATGTACTG